>NC_044061.1:7519406-7536906 GCF_902167405.1 Gadus morhua | reverse complement strand
CATGTCCTCTTATAGCATCCAGCATTTGTTCTCGAAATGGGATTTAGGATGTCAAGGAGGGTGTGAGTAATGCTATAAGTGGAATATTTTCATAATCCCAGAGACTTAGGAATCAATGAGGCTGTTTACGACGAAGCCACCTGCCTGATATTGGCTCTCGGCAACATTGCACCCAAACAGAAAATATGCAATTAGGCTAGAGCAGCCTAAACCATACAATGATCGCAAAGTCACCGCTTGTTGACACATGGTTTCTTTGTTGTTGATCCCACTGCTTCGTGTCGGATCATATTTGCCAACCTGTTTACTTATTTATGTTTTGTGTCACCTTGTTCATGAATGAAACTCAAATGCCGCTAAGACGCTTTAACATCGGCAGTTACCGACAGCACCTGTTTCTCATAATGCGATGGTTGGTTAACCTCCTCCTCAACTGCGGTTAAGGTATTAGGGCCTGCAGAAAAGAGTCCAATAATTTTAATAAAAGCTTGCAATTATATGAATGTATATATTTAATAAAAAAGCTTGAAGGGATTTGCTCAACGGAAAACTGAGTCATTGTTGGGATTTGGATTAAATGAATCCCTCGTCCATTGAAAGACTAATAATAATATTACAAATAATAAAGGCAAACGGTTTTGATGGGAAACAAACAGAACACTCCGACCACTACTAAACACAAAATAATAGAGCTTCATTCAATTTTTTATTTTTTTATTCAATCCAACACTAATTTAGCTGAAAAACAAATATTGGGCCGGTAAGCTCCAGCTGTTCTCCACTATCACTGCCACTGAATTAATTTACCTCCTCTGAATGAGAAGCAAAACCTTTTATCAACACACACACGACCATGCTGTTGGCTCTCTCTCTCTCTCTCTCGTGCGCACACACGCGCGCGCACGCGCGCACGCGCGCACGCGCGCACGCGCGCACGCACGCACGCACGCACGCACGCACGCACGCACGCACGCACACACACACACACACACACACACACACACACACACACACACACACACACACACAAACACACACACCTCCATCACCTCAACCACCACTCACAAACCCCTTTGGTTCCATTTCAATATCCTGAAATCATAAAAATCCTTCAGCCATGTCCTATCTCTTCTCTAAAGTCAGGTGATGATGGATGTGGCTGGACTTGTGTTGGGATACAACACCATGTTTGTGCTGGCTGTGCATTAAAATAAAAAAATAAAATAAAAATAAAAACTGAGAACAAAACCTGACAAGATCCTCTCACCAATTTCCCCCTGTTTTATTCTTAGCAACAAACGGGAGATTTAAAACACAAACGTCATTATAGACAAGAGGCAGGAGATAAGGTTCCTCGCTCAAGGATGTCTGCAGGTATACAGAGGAGATCGGCCATTATACCCCGGCTTCTTTCAGCTCGGAGTGGAACACTTTAACCGCTGCGCTATCCGCCCCGCCAACATACGTCCAAAGCAACCACACAGACGTCAGCTCTGTTTCCAACGGGTCATTAAGAGGGATTAATGATAGCGTTATGTCAACCCCTCCATTGACTGTGAAAGCGACAGACCCTACGCCACTGATCATTGGCGGGGCGACGTTAACCAGAACTGCATTACATTTACACTGGTCGCCAGGCAGGTTCACGTTCCGCTCGCGGCACTGATGTCATCATCAGCGTGATGCGATGTGTGTAGCGTTCTAGCAGTGTCTCTAGGGTTGTAGTCTGATTAACGGGCTCTAAGAGACACGAGACCATGTCTTTTTGCTCTAGGCAAAATTGAAACTGATATCAGCCTAAGAGAGATTAATTTACAGATCAGTTTACACGTATGGATGTGTGCACTTGTAGTTAAGGCACTTTGGATAAAAGCACTCACCAAATGGCGTATCCTTTGTGAAACGAATAATACTTTTGGGACAACAACGGCTCCTAATAAAGTCGGCTGTGTATTTTGATTTGATTCCGGATGCCTGAGTGCGAAGAAGGTTTTTGCAGACCAACCTGTTTTATAATCCATGCGGTATCGGTTCGGACACTGAAAGTTTCATTAGTTAAGACTTGTGGGGTCTCCGTTGAGAAGGGAATGTGATTCTAGTTAAATCACAGCCGCCCTTTTCAGACTAATCACACACAGTGTTTGCATTGCTGTCATGTCTGCAAAGATTCGGGAAAGTTGCAAACCCTCGCCTATTGTGAGGAAATATTGACCAAACGATAGCTCTATAGCGAGAAGTGCCGCTGCCAGTAGGCCTACGTCTCTTTGACAGCTATACACCGCCAGACAGACCAGTGATTGCATCTTTAGTACCCCACGTCACATCGCTGTAATTCAGAGCGTGAATATCTGTGAAAAAACACTTTCAACCCCCCCTCTCCTCACAAACACTCCCTTGATTGTTTTGATCATTGATAACAGTGTTTGGCTACCACCCATAACATTATTTACAGCTCTTTGGGCAGTCAGCTCATCAGATGGTAGGTAAGCACAAGATTATGTTTCTTGTGGCTATTAAATTAGAATTAAATGACAGAACGTGAGTATAGGTGACTAAACATATCAAGAATAAACTTGAATACATAAACTCGTCCTTAAGCGTGATTAATGCCTGAGTCACATAATTAGTCTTTTCACCGTCAATTGTGGTGAAGACAACAACTCCTATGAACCCACGCCACTTCACAACATCATCAAACAGCATCTATTGTTATTGTTTCGATTGAGAGAACCCTAGCGGAAGAAGGTAAAAAACATAAATTTCTTAAGGTCTTCATGTAGGATGTGTACATGCATAATGTGTTTCAATTGCCAATATATTAACAGGCTTTCTTCGAACTTATCGCTGGAAAAACGTTTTAATTTGTATGTTTTATTTATGATTTTAACTAACACTTGTTTATGATTGTTGTTGTCGCTCCCCAGTGCTCTTAAGGCACAAGCTCAAGCCGGCTAAAACGGGCCCTTAATGATAAGGGATTTCTGAATCTTACACAGGGGGCCTTTACAGAAGACTGACGAGCAAAAGATTGAAGGTTTCAATCACATGCCTGATAATGATAATAAAACCAATCATAGTGATAAATAAAAATAATATAATAATCCGCTAGGCTCTGCACCTGTGAGGCGCAGGGACCCCGAGTTGTGGATGGCCTCGTCCCGGAGCTCCCTCACATGGACGGTAACCTTGGAGACAGCGTCGGGCCAGATGCCGTCGGTGACGCGGACCTCAAACTCGTAGCTGCCTGGCGGGGCATTGTCCTTGATGATCAAGAAGCCTGTGCGCTTGTTCAGCATGAAGTAGCTAGAATGCAGGGGACCAACCATACACACACAAACAAAACTCAGTTAGAACTGTATTTTTGGACAGTAATGACTCACTGAACAGTGAGTCGTTTTGTACAATCAAGTACAAAACGAGACATGGTAGTACAGTGTTGTGTGGTTGGCTGGGACGTTTGACTCGACGGAAAGGTTAGGGGTCGGATCCCCCATATCCTCATTGCAACTACATGCATCTTTTCATCTTGCTTTTGATACCAGCCTGAGCCATTAAAGAAGAATACATGCAAGTGTGATAGACATATTGAACAGGAGAACATGTAGTTTTGATGGGTGGATGTAAACCTGCAGGTAGGATGCTGACATCCTAGTATTCACTATAAAAAGAGAACAATAAGCTTGGCGCGATGAATAATTCAAAAATACGAAGTGTGGGACACATACGATATTTATACAGCAATAGACAATTTGAATCTTTTGCTGAGTTTACTTAACTTCCCATCTTTTCTCAAATGGTTCTCCCAAAGATGCTGAAGTCCTTTTCCCAGAAGCCTTTTTTTGGCCAGAATCTCCATAATTTAGCCATTTTAATTCCAGTTAGCTGTGCCACTTCAGTGAAGCACACGTTGCAAAAATTTATAAAAGCAAGCTACAGTGTGCTGGGCAAACACGTCACTGTTTTTTCGATGAAAATTCAAGATGTGTGGCTTAATGCTATGCACAGTGCCGGATGAAGCTTTATCAAAAAATTGTCTTTGATGCAAGCAGTGCAAGGACATACACCTGATCTGGAAACACAAAAGGATACGTTCCAATAGTGGCTTTGTTACAATTTTGGCTTGCCCTTGCTTACACACTCTCCAGTTGTCTCTTGATCTCGGTACGAAGCTAGAGAAGCGGCCCGAAAAGACTGCTAAAGTGTTACAGGACCAAGGTAACATCAGTGTATCCTACATAGGAAGTGCTTTGAAGAAAGAAATGTGTCACAACTTCATTAGAGATCCAGCCATCATGCTCGTCTGAAGTTTGTGATTTGGCCGGATCATCGATATTGAACGTCACCTTTAATTACACAAGAGCAGCTCAGCTGTCACATGTCCACACTGTGCCCTGTCTCCTTTAAAAACACTAACTGATACCGCTCATCTCCACAAGGGCATAGCGAACAAGCAAAGGGACATGCATGCCCTGAAGTAGGTAAGGCCCCAGAGGAAATAAAACCTAACCACTTCCTCCTCCTAACTTTTGATACAAATGAGTGAATGTCAATGGAGACATCGTTAGTGCATGTATGGTGCAGTACTGTAAAGACTGACAAGCTGCCCCTTAATGAGACTCCCCAGCTCCAGTCTGCCTCACATGCTGAACTTTAAGAAGAGAGGAAAAAGGAGAGTAAGTGCAAGGCCAAGAAAGTTTGTGATTTAACAAGTTCACTTTAGTTTGCATTGATGTTCCCTTGATTCTTATATCGCAGCGGCATCTGAGAATGTATGGGTTTGTGTGTGTGTTGGTGTGTGAGTGTGTGTGTGTGTCCCAGGCATGTGCACGCACACACACACACACACACACACACACCCACACACAGATTCAGAAAGGGTCGTTGGCATACAATGTTCGATGCTTCTGCTTCCGGAAAGCGATCGCAAGAAGATAAGAGACACAGCTTGTCAAGAATCTACTCTCAGTTTCAGCCTAAGACCTGAGGCCTCAGGTGTGATACATCAAGGACACACACACACACACACACACACACACACACACACACACACACACACACACACACACACACACACACACACACACACACACACACACACATATACACACTTAGAAACACACACACAGAAATGTGTCGGCCTCAGAGGGAGCAGGGAGAATGAAAACAAGTGAGGGAACAGCAGGAGACATAAAATGAGGATAACTAACACCATGGTTACAGAGACTGAGAGGAGGAGGAGAGAGGGAGGAGGAGGACGGGCATGTAAAGACGCAACAGAGGAAAACTCTGAAAGAAACAGAAGGAAGCAAAGATGAATCAACAAGAGCCGTAGGAAAGGGGGGACATTTTGAAAAGAAGTAGAGATAAGGAGAGATAGAAAGTCCCAGAGACATGAAAATGGCAAAAGGGATGAAAAAGAATGCTGTAAAAAAGTGTATGAATAAAAGAGGAGGTTTAAAAAAAAAGAAAGAAAGCATAATAACAATATATATATATATATATTTAGCATTGCTTGTCCTAATACTAGTCTTTTCTCTGACATTGCTTGTGTAAGAATTACAATTAGGGCATTTAGCAGATGCTTTTATCCAAAGCGACTCACATCGGTTAAAACACACATATGACACACCGACGGCAGAGACAACCATGCAAGGCTACAGCCAGCTCTACAGGAGCACTTAGGGTTAAGTGTCTTGCTCAGGGACACATCAACACTCAGCTAGGAGGAGCTGGGGATTGAACTAGCAACCTTTCGGTTACAAGACAACTGCTCTTCCTCCTGAGCTAAGCCAATCCAAAAATTTTTTGCTCAGATATATATACAAATATTTGTACTCAAATATCTACATAAATGTCTAAACAGTATGAATGAAAGTGTAGCAAACAACACAAGCAATGTCAAAGAAAAGACTAGCACTAGGTCAAGCAATTTGTTCACACACAAAATGAACAAATGAAAATCAACGAAGCACAAAGCACCCAAAAACGGTTGTACAAATGATTATAAACGATCCCATCCGAAAGGCCGCGTGTTGTATCAAAGACTTTAATAAAAAAGAGCAAATCTCTAACTACAACAGGGGGATCTGTGAGGACGATCGGGTAAGTTTACAGAACAATCGGTAATCGGATCGCCGGCAGAGAGGAAGGATGTTTGAGCAGCAGAGATCAGGTGAGCTACCTTGGCATGTGTCCTTCAACAACATAGGTCTTGTTGTCCCAGTCATCGGGATCAGGAGAGTAGACTTTGCCCAGCACAGTGGTAGGCAAGCGACCTGCAGGCATAGCAAGCACAGGTCATCAGGGTGATCGACACCCTTTTATTCATATGTGAACGCCAGAGAGAAGCTGTCTGAGAGTCCTCAGACAGCTGTGTAAGAGTGTTTCAATTTGAGTAAGGGAAAATGAATACATTATATTACAATTATTGTATTATATGATAAATCAATTAAAGTAATTCACATTATATGAACCTCAATGTTATTATGTTATTGCGTTACATTTCTCATTAATTAAAATATTAATTTATTGAATTATCCAATTAGGAACCATCAGCGGTAAGAAGCTTTGGTAATGAGGCAGTTCTTCCTTATCTTCCTGCGGAAAAGACATCCTATTGTAGGCTTTTCTGTATACACTGGCAGAGCAAGACATTAACACTGCCAGGATTAGGGGGTTGGGTTTCCACTCTGGCCACCCATGCTGTGATTGTATGCAATTAAGCTGCTTTTGATAATAGAATATGTATGTATTTATATTTATATTAAATCATTTAATAGGACAGTATCTATGAATAGATTCAGTCCTGGATGGAGTCCTGGCCCTTTAGGTGGTCTGCCATCATATATGTTTACCAGTCAATGTGAAACTGTGTAATAATCACTGTTAATCATGTAGTAATCTTCACGGAATCTCTCCCGAGACAACATGTGTGTGATTATACCGAAAACACAGCCTCAAACATAAACCCACAAGAGAAATATTGTCATCTTCACTATGGAGATAAAGTTAAGAGGACTTTATACACAACGAATAAATGAACAAAGATATTTAAAACTGTATGACGCTATTATATAATTTATACAATAGTGGACATATTAGATGGAGCCAATTGGGTTTCTTGTGAATCAAAAGTCAAAACATCCACTTGTTAAGACACTGCCGTGTGTCACAGAGGAGCAGGAGGAAGAGGAGGGGGAGTAGGAGAGGGGAGGATGAAGGACAGTAATTATCAGAAGGAGGGATACATTTAGTCTAGGGAGGTACTGGGAGTGCATTTAATAATGTTTTTTTTTTTTTGAATAGCCGATGATTAAGGCGAGATACCGCAGAGATCACAATGACTCACTCTCCCCAGCCAGGAGACACATAGCGGCTGTTTATGGGTTCTGAACGCCGAGAGGCAAACGGCGCCTCGCAGAGGGGTAACCTTGAAGGCCTGGAAGCATAGCATGTCATTTTATAATTGTTTTGCGCCGTACATGTCTTATGTGTCCCACCCCCCATTCACAGACGCACGCTCACACACACACACAGAGACACATACGCACACACACTCATACACACACACATACACTCAAATACACACGCATTCACCGACGCATACACATAAATACTAAGTCATACACGTGCACACAAACACATACTTAGACACATAAACACACACGCAAAGTTGTTTGTATGTATTTGTACCCTGTTTAAAGGAGCATTTCACCGGTGGAGGCATGAATATGTATTGAAATTGGGTCCTATATGTAGTTGAATAATAAAATAAAATTCTAATTTGGTGCCGTCTTGACCGAGAAAAGGCAGAAAGTGACTTTTTGGCGCTTGTGGATTGAAGACAACAACTCCCACCATGCACAGCTTCGCTGGCGGCCACTCCCGCTGATCATCTCCGCCTATCGGACACCTCCTTGTTCCATCTACTAATGGAACAAATCAGCGTGGAGCTTGACCCGACGTCACTGGCTGAGAGTAGTGACGCTTGCACAGAAGCATACGGCCGACATCTTTCTTTATTCTGGGTGGAAATAGTAACATAGTTACGCCATTAAATGCGTTTATGTAAAAAATTTTAGCGAGAAATGTGCATTATACTTTCATCATGTTCGCTCGTTGAATGTGAAGGATGTTTGGTTTGATAGTTATGACGAAGAGGGAACGCTCCATTCACTTGCATGGACAGCGTCTCTGGTTGCTAAGCAACCTCAACGTCTTGGCGGACTATCTGCTGATCAACACTACGAATGCTGGAAACACACCAGACACACCATGTGAAGTTATTTAACCCGATTATTGTTATTTATATCCGAGATTATTTAATCTAACCCGATCTAAACTCTATCATGCACCCAAACACGGCGGCGTTTGGGTTTCCTACCTCGGACTCCTAAATCCAGCGCAGCCACAGGCGCGTTGGCGCGTTGAACCATTTTTGTGACACACAATGATCAAGCGTCAAGTTAGGCACGTTACACGCGTTTGGTGTGGCCGTAGCATTATGCGGTTTCACCCAAAAAATCGGCTTCGTGTGGACGGGGCCAAGAAGGCGAACATCACGTCACCAAGTCACCAAGACAGCGCCAGGCGACTTACGCCACTATCTGCCAATGGATCGTGGATGCCTGGGCTGATATAACAGTCACAACTGTGGTCCAAGCTTTCACGAAGGCAGGAATAATCACTGAACTGCCAGGCAACAGCAGCGACACTGACTCGGATAATGACGAGAGGGATCCGGGCATGTTGGATGCCGTACTCGCCCAACTGTTCGGACACACAAGAATTCGAGGGATTCGTAGACGGGGAATGAACTGAAAAGTGAGCTTATTGTTAAGAGATATTGATATTGATCAGATATTGATGAGATAATGTTAATATGCACATTAACGTTTGAACATCGTTACCATGGGAGTGACCGGAGTTGTCAGAACGCTTAATAAAGTTTGACTTTATCTGACTGTTTTGTTGACATTCCCTTTAGCACAGCTCGGTCTAGTCGATGCATAACGCAACCCCAGTCAAACGTTTGACTGCAGTATCTTCTATTCTATGCGCCTTATAATCCGGTGCGCCCTATATATGAAAACAGTTCTAAAATAGGCCATTCATTAAAGGTGCGCCTTATAATCCGGTGTGCCTTATAATGCGGAAAATACGGTAGTCCTCGTTTGTATTTCTTTCGAAATGGTGAACTTTTGCATGGAGCCATCTTCTATGTCAGATCCAGTACCCTCCGCCAATGTACTTCAGTTTTATCAACAGCCTCTGTTATCTTAGCTTCAGACGCTGTGGATGTTAGTTTCTGCTGGTGAAGTCCCACCCACTGGCACTGCTCTAATAGGTCTGTAGCGTCAGTGGGTCCCACCCCCTAGAGGGGGGTGGGACTAGTGGTTGTAGTCTTACGAGAATCATCCCCTCTTACACTTCCTATTTTCTTGTACGCAAAAATCGTCATATTGCGTCATTGAAAACGTGAAGTGTTGGAGATCGATACGGATCTCTCCAGTCTCTCCAGAAAATAAGGGAATGATGCTAGACCATTCAAAATATGCGGGGGGTTCTAAAAATACAAAGCTTATGTGAAATGGGTGAAGTTGCCCTTTAAGCCTAGCTTAAAAATGACTTGCCTTTCTAACAAATTGCCAGCATTCGTACATTCCGAATAGTGGAGTTGCCATAGCTTTTAGTGAGAAAGTCCTAGTTCATTTCTTTCGTATATTGAGTTTCCCACACAGAAACATCATCTCTGAATCATTTCTTCCTTGAATGGGAGCATGGAATTTATAATTTAAATGTCTTAATTCCCCTCAAGACTTTTTTTGTGGAGTTGAAATGGAAGCTAAAGTTTCCTTTTCAACGTGTTTTCACATCAATTATTTGTGCAGCAGACATCCAAATGTTATCATTAATTAAATAACTGAAGACAAATAATGATGCTTTGATGCTTGAAGGTAAACAAATCGCTTAACAACTTCCAATGTATTTGACCCCTTTTCCAGTCGCAGAGGGAAGTTATCCTCATAGTTATACTACAAGTTTCCGACACTATCTGGGACGCCGCAGTCAACCGCTGCCCAGAGAGAGCTCTACCCATACACAAACACAACGCCTGCGTGTCCCTTGGTCCTGACGTCGATGAGTATACAATCAGGCACAGGTACACAAACAGACGTCCAGAAAAGGCCGCTATCTGTGATCGGAAAAAGAGCGCAACGGTGACTTTGTGCGAACGTAGATATCCGGGCACATTGCGACAACGAGGCATAGATTGCTACGTCCACGATCATATGAGTAACATATTATTATTTTAGAAAGCCCTGGTATTATTTTAGAAATTATTTTGGTTAAATCGCTCACGTGAGACAATTGCTCAAATAAGACGTATAACTTATTATTATTTTAGGAAGAAAACGTGTTTGGGTTAATTTGCTCTCACTTGCTCTGATCCTGTGGCACTCTGCTCCCTGTATTACGGTTTCTTGGCGGTCATGACAAGGCTTAAGCCGTTGCTCCCTATAGAATTGGAGCATTTTCATGTTATTGCACGTTAAATCATGTTTTTTTTAAACAGAGCTTAAAGTAAAGAACATTGATTCATTTGAAAAGGTGTGTCAGTTGGTTAAGAGAGCTTCTGCCGGATATTTTAAGCCGTTGTTGTGTGGAATATGAGTTGCTGTCTCGCAGTGAGTATCTAGCAATCTTTCATTCACGCTAAATTTAATTCCATATCTCATTGTTGACTCGCTGAAAAACAAAGCCAATAATACTATTTGATAACTGGATGTACATTTATGTGCCGGGCCACCCTATTGGACAGCTGACGACAGCAAACACGACCTCTGACCTCTGTGACTGTTGATCATGATCTTCTTCTCTCCGGGCAGGTGGGCGTGGTCGTTCTGGTCGCCGATGGTTACCGTCAGCATGCTGGTGACCGTCTTGGCCGGCACGCCGCTGTCGCTCATGACGACGGGGATGAGGAACTCCTTCTGGCGCTCGCGGTCGAACGTCCTCAGGGCCGTGAGCGAGGCCGTGCCGTTAAGGTTGTCCTGCAGGTAGAAGTCGTTGCTATGGCGATAGTCGGGCGGGACGGAGAAGTGGAAGGGCGGCCCGTTCTGGGAGGAGTCGCGGTCCACCACGTGAATGAGGGTGGAGGTTTGGTTCATCTTCACCAGCTGACGGAGGGAGGGGGAAGCCATGCGCATCAGAGGCATTGTGTCACTGTCTTGTAAGGTGGAATTCAATTACATTTCATCCATCGTTATCAAATCTCATAAAGAAATATCTTTCAGAGAGAGCAAGTCCTATATTCACAATTGCATTTATAGGATCCTTCTTTCTTTAATGACATTGACAGCATCCAAATTGCCATATTTCCTGATAATCCATTACGGCTGAACGATTCATCAAATTCAAACAGACATCGTGATGTAATAGAACGCGACTCGCAAGCGCAAAGATTGCGATTTTCTTTTTCTTTTTTGGAGGGGATTTGTTGCTCTTTCTGCCTGGGGATCAGTAATATTTGCATTTATTTTTCTTTAGATTAGATTAATCTAAAGATTAGATTAGATTAAATAAGGATGGTATAATAACAATTCATGCATCAATTCATCTCAAAACGTAGGCCTGGCCTAAAGGAAAGAGCAGTTTAAATGTTGACTGCTTCCAATGTTGCGTCGGTCAATACTTTACAAAGACCTAATGCTTGTATAGTTAATAATACAGAATATAAAAATCTCATACTAAATCGCATTCGCAATATTTGTCGATATAATCGCAATTCGATTATATCTCCAAATCGTTCAGCCCTATAATCCATCCATCCATCCATTAAATCCATGCATGACTCAGTCCTGCCTACCTGAGGGCCGAAGACATTCTCATAAATGACGGGAGTGTACACGGCCTCAAACTCTGGCCCGTTGTCGTTCACGTCCAACAGCGACAGCTGCACCGTGGCGCTACCCGTCAGAGGAGGGATTCCGTGGTCCGTCGCTATGACGATCAAGTGATGCTGAGTTGAGGCCTCGCGGTCCAGCGGCCGGGCCACGGTGACCACGCCCGCTTGGTCGATGGCGAACATGCCGTCCGGGTCGGACTCGTCCAAGAGGCTGTAGGTCAGGTCCCTGTTCTGGCCCGAGTCCGAATCGCTAGCCGCCAGCCGGGCAACGCTGGTTCCCATGGCGATATCCTCGGACAGCGGGCCCAGGGAGATGAAGTGTGGGATGAAGACGGGGGGGTGGTCGTTATAGTCCTCCACCTCCACCACGCAGTGCAGGAGACTGGAGAAGTCCAGGTCTTCCACCTGTAACATTGAATTATCTTAATCCCTCGCATGATGGAGACACTCGTTATTTTATATTTATTTAATTCACTCAGAAAAACACAAACCAAGCATTTTGAAAGCATTGACTAAGCATTGTATTTCTGTTGTTTGTGATAACTGGGAATTTAATTTTTTTATTGTTAAATCTGTTAAAGGAATATGATATATTCCACATCGCTGGCTCCCTGTCGAGCCTCCTATGCAGCATATTAACATATTTATTAGGTTTTTTATTCCATAGAATAAATTCAATCATTCAACCCTAAAGCAACACATTCCTGATAATACAAATAAAACAACATAGTTCAGCAGATTGTTCAGCATTGTTAGGATAACCTTCTCCGTGGAGGTTGTTTTTCTCCCTTTGAGTCTTTTTCCTTTTATTTGTTGAGTGTTGGATGTATTTTCTGCGCTCAGGGCAGTGTGTTTGCACGAGGAGGAGCACCTTCAAGGTGAGGTTGAATCTCTGCTCGTTGGGTCGCTCGTAGTCCAGCCGCTTCTTCATGCGCAGGCTCCCTCGCTGCTCCTGCCGATGGCTGACCATGTAGAACTTCTGCTCGGGGTCGCCGGCCACCACGCTGAAGGTCAGCTGGGCGTTCTCCCCCGCGTCGCGGTCCACCGCAGAGAGGTCCAGGACCTGGAGAGCAGACACACACGGAGACCGACACAGCCTGTCTTAACTTCTCGCTTCCCTCGTACCACGCTTTACTCGTTTTTTTATGCTGCCTGTTTACAACTTACAACTTTATTACAACTGTACTGTATTTGTTGGAGACATGTCGGCATTTTATATGTACAGTGCTTCATCAAATATTCTATTCTGTGTTTGTTCATTGTACTGTATGATGTCTGAGCATATTTCCTTCCTTCCAACATGACGAGGGTGTAACCACGGTAACACATCAGGAACGGGGGTAGTGAGCTCTCATACCTCTGCGTTGATGTCCGCCTTCTCCGAGACCCTGGCCAGACAGGCGTGCTCTGTGAAGATGGGCGCGTGGTCGTTGATGTCCCGGACCCTGATGGTGGCCGTCCCGGTGCTCGTCATGCCCCCTCCGTCCCGCGCCTCCACCACCAGCAGGTACGAGTCCATCTGCTCCCGGTCCAGCCCCGCCATCGCCACGGTGATGGTCCCCGTGGTGCCGTTGATGGAGAACATGTCCATGTGGGCCGAGACTCCGCCTCCGCCCGCGTCCTCGCCGAAGGCGCCGTCGGTGGCGTCCACGCAGCCGACGATGCGGTACGACAGCACGGCGTTGTGGCCCACGGCCGAGTCGTCCTGGTCCGTGGCCGTCATCTCCATCACCAAGGTGCCCGCCGGCGAGTTCTCGGCCACGTCGCCGTGGCAGCTGGGCGTGCACGTGAAGACGGGCGCGTTGTCGTTGATGTCCCACACGTTGATGATGACGTCGGTGAAGCCCGTCAGCCCCTCGCCGCCCTCGTCCGTCGCCATGACCACGAAGCGCCACACGGTGCGCTCCTCGCGGTCCAGCGTGCGCTGGGCGTAGATCTTTCCCGTGCCCTTGTCGATGATGAACTCGCTGTCTGCGCCCTGGCCGTGCAGAGAGTAGCGCAGCGCTTCCTGGTTGGCGTCTTTATCCGGGTCGGACGCCGTTACCTGGATGCGCCGCGGCGGCGAGCGGGGAGACGGAGACAGAGACAGAGAGGGGGAGAGATTTTGATTGAGTTTTCGTCTAAACAAATGTAATTTTAGAAGGGCTGTTGCTTGAACGGTGTATCAACCACGCAATGCTCGTCACGCCTGCACTGCGAACCGTCTCTTTCAACCGACCAGCCGCTCAAGCTGCTGGATAATCCCACTTACCCTCCCCCCCCCCCCCCCTTCCCCCCTGCCTCACGCTGATACCCGGTAACACATCTGCACTGATCTCACACAGGGAACATGTTGCTTTTTAGCAAGCTAATTTTGCTGCCAACATTGGTGCCAAAATAGAGCCTTTTTGCACCTCTTCATGTTTGGAGATGAAGAGGTTGACAGTATTGGTACATTTGCTTCAAATTAACTGAAAGTTATTTTTTTCGCTTTTAAACTGTCACAGCTCAGCAGGGAAACAGGCCATGATGTCAGCGTTGGTAATGGAGATAGGACAGGCGCCAAAGAGACAGCGAAACATGGCCGGCAAATAAAAAAATGATGGAACACATATTATTAAATTGAAAACATAGTTGTGTGCTCCAATATATTCATTTTGTGTGATGGATATCACCGGTTCTGTAATCATATCTGTCACTGTTAACGGCACCTTTCAACATCTCTGCAGCATCAACGGTTCTCATTACCCATTGTTTCTTGCCGGAGCAGGTGAGGCAATGTGTCTTTGTCAATTAAAGTGGGATAATATCAAGCCACTGTGTGGATCGCATGTTGGAGAAATAAAACTAAAAGAAAATACTCTAAGCTGTGATATAAAGGGGAAATGAATAACAAGAACGCCTAATTTGATAGCAGATCTTGGCAGCTCTGGCACTTTTCATCAGAATGGGAAAGGGTTAGACTGTTAACTTAAACTTCTACAAACTTTTTAACAAGAATGGTATAGCAGCGAGTTGGGAAGGAACCCAAAGAGAAACACCATAACATATTGGAAGCATAGATTCATCCCTTTTTTTCCTTACCCTTTGAGGAGTTGGAAAGAAAACAAAACAATCTTGCACACACCGGGCCTAGCAACGAAGGATCCCTATTGGTCGGATCAGCTCAGAACGGCCTTTTCAAAGAGATGATTATTGGAGATTGCTATAGTAAGTGTAACATTACTATAAATCTGCGGGAGCCCAACAGAACCAGCTGCAACCCGTTGCTAAGCACAGCGTTGCTGGGAGATCTCTCCATGGAGGACAAAGCTGTTCCACAGGACTTCATCACTTTAATATCAGGGGGGTTGAACTGCTATCAATTTTTCATCAGGATGAGAATCCATCTCATCAGGCTACACCTGAACCTTGCTTGCGATGGCAAAATTGGAAGTATATCTCTGGGTTCAACTCATGTGTCTTGCTTTGGTTCTGGGCTGCTGATGGTTGATGGTTTCTGACTATTTATAACCACTGGTTGGAGCAGTACTGTATGGATTATCATCAGGCTGCTTTAAATCCAAGAGCCTATATTAACATACTAATTTTTAAGTGTGTATATAACCAAGACTTTGGTAATTGGTAGAAAATAATCAGGATTGCATGTGGGCTGTGTGTTTTTGCCGTACCCAATATGCATATGTGGTGTTTATTATTCTGGTGCATGTCTGTAGCATTATATACTACAGACAAATGCTGTAGGTAGCAAAGAGCATATTCAGCCATACTTAACACCTCATACATACTAATTGCGTAGGAAGTTGACGATGCATAGTTTTATACAACTAAACATTGGTGTGTACCCCAGAGTGACACAAAGTATGTCCACCTAAATCAGGTTTCACCACATGCATTTCAAAATTGTTTGGGTGCACACGTTGTATTTTCATCAACATATAACCCTTACCCTTACCCTTTATCTGTGTGTGTGTGTGTGTGTGTGTGTGTGTGTGTGTGTGTGTGTGTGTGTGTGTGTGTGTGTGTGTGTGTGTGTGTGTGTGTGTGTGTGTGTGTGTGTGTGTGTGTGTGTGTGTGCCTAACCATAACCCTTACACACCCTCACCCACTCTGACCCCAACTCCTAACCCTTACCCTAGAAACCCCTCCAACCCTCCTGCAAGGCATTGGCCGTCGAGTTCCTGTGATGTGCTACGCCGCCCCACAACCAGTACGTCAGTGCAGGCAGTGGGGGGGCCAGGCGGGGGGGGCATACCTGCAGCACGAAGACGGGCGAGCCGTCCAGCTCCTCGGTGACGCTGCCGTAGTACTCGTTGACGGTGAACACGGGCGCCTCGTCGTTCTTGTTGACCACGCTCACCTCCACCGTGGTGGAGTCCTCCCACTTGCCGTCCGACGCCACCACGTGCAGCTGGTACCTGCGCAGCGCCCACGGGGGGCGCCGATGGCGTTGTTAGAGCGTTTCACACGCAGCGGTGTTCAACGTAAATACGCATCACAAATGTGTTTTTTGTATTTCATTCATATAGATTGGAATCATTTTGGACCTGCCTCATTCCGTTAGCCTCATAGATTATTCATATTTTGGCCAAATTGTGATATCTAACGTAAGTCTACTTTCCTAATGCTGCTGATTCACTGTGCCTCATTGGCTGTATCATGAGCCAATCAGGGCTTTTTACATTCCATAATGCCTATCTGCCTAAGTCAGCTATTAGACTTAAGCATTTTTGACGCTAAATACAAGATGAACCTTAAAGGATGACTAGCAATTATGCTACGAGACTAACTATTTAGGCGTATGATCTAAATAAATATTCAAATATATAACTACCCCACCCATCCCCTGCACACACACACACACAAACCTTTTGGTCTGCTCGTAGTCCAGGGTCTGGGTGATGAAGATGGTTCCCACCTCTGGTTCCACGTCAAATACACCTCCGGTGTTCCCCGAGGTGATCTGGTAGCGGAGCTTGGCGTTTGCCCCTGCGGACCAGAGACATATGGGCTTCAGTACTGGACCTGCTGCCGACTCAGCACTTCATCAATTTGCATCAAGACTTGCACGCCACCACTTTTTAATGAGCTTTAAGTAAGTAAAGTGTTTTTTTGGTGACACTGCCAACTCGCACCATTGATTAGCTCTGACTCAGACGTGTTTGGTTGTCGAACGAGGCGGCAGCGATTTCCAGTGTGAAATGTACCTTAACCGGTCGCTGTTTATATAGCGCAGGGACATGCCTTCAAGCGTGCTGAATGTCTCTTGGTATTTGTTTTAATAAGGTGAAGAAATTAAAGAATGTGTAAACATGTGTTTACGAATATGTGATGGAAAAGTGGAAAGTAGAATCCCCTATTTATGAAATTATTAAACTCAACACAGAATAATAACACTCTGTATCTTCACCGAAAATGCGAGTGACCAAAGCACTTAAACTAAATAAGAACATAAACAAAACAAAAGAAGTGAATTCAAAATGGAAAAGCGCAATCAATACATACTGTGTGTAAAGACTTCAACCGGGCATCACACCGTAGCATTGCGTTCCAGCACTTCTTTATTCAGTTGTTCTACCTTACTGAACGCGTCAACAAATGACTTTTCACATT
>NC_044061.1:7506906-7514406 GCF_902167405.1 Gadus morhua | reverse complement strand
TTTCAGATTTTGTGCTGATAAGCAAATTCATTTATGATTTATGAACACAGATTTTGTCCTAATGGCCACTATTTACTGGAGAGGACCTGTTTGGAGGAGGAGCGACAAAGCAACAACGCAGTAGGCCGAACCCAGAAACACTACGAAAAAACAGACTATTCCACTAACATAGTGCTCACAGACAGAGGCAAAAAAATGTTTTTGTGTTAGCGGCAGTATGTGTTAAATTGAACACATTCCGATTTTCCTAATAGGTTAGACCATGCACCATAGTGGAGTTGATGGAGCTATCATTTTTCGGAGGGGGCAGAAGTAGAAAAACAAACAAACAATGCTAACAATGAAGACAAACAAGACAGGAACAACTCCAAGAGGGTTTTCGGTACCTGCAGGGCCCGACCCCCTATTAAGCCTACCACATAAAAGCGTAAACATGGAACTCACTGGAGTGCTGACTTCTCCGGCCCTCTTCTGGCTACGTTCGATTTAAGGATTATTTATAGAGGGTGACTCTCTGGTAAGGTCTGAGTTGACCTCTACTGCTTCGGAGCTTCCGGGTGTACACAGAGGTTCTGGATATTGACTTCCCAGCCGTGTTAGGTAAACACGTTCCTGGTTAACTGCGCCGATGCTGAAACACACTGAATACCCCGGCTGTATATTCAAGTTGATTTTCCACCCTTAAAATCTCTGCATTTTGTTCGATTTTGCATGGTTGTGGCTATACATTTTTTTTGGCTCAGTGTTTCCCTGCAGTAATAAACACATTCAAATAAGTAAAAACAAGTGTTTTTAAACTTGTCTTTCCATAGCTTATCTGCTCTTTGCCAAGATGTTTTTTTGAGAAAGTTGGTTGTTTAGCACTTTGCATTTGAAGTTAACCCCATTTTGATCTCATTAATTTCAAATCTTTGTTCTCAGCCTCCCTTGTAAGGCCCCGAGTTCACGGCGAGCTCCAAAACATCGATCTGGAGGGCTGTAAGGCATTCCTTATGGGACGCGCACGGTGTTCAAACCTCAGCCGCAACACCCCGGGCGCCTCGACGCTCCGAGATCCACGCTGGACCAGCCTGGGCGCCAGTCTGGTTGGCAAGAGCATATAGGCTCCTCCCAGCCTGGGCGCAAGGCTGGGAGGAGCCTATATGCTCTTGCCAACCAGAGTTCAAATACGTTCAATACTCCCACTGGGATATAGGGTCCGCAGAAACACGTTTTATTTATTCATAGTTCATGGATATAGCCATAAACTGCCATACATACAAGAAAGCAAGGATGAAAAGCTCATTTGCATTTGAAAATATCTGACCTAATTAACTTGAGTTTGCCCGGGGTGCTTTTCCACCTGGCGACCGGTCGCCGACAGCGCCCGCTTCAGCCTCGCTCAGCGCCTACACGGTGAGTCTCCGACGCTCAACCCAGCACCCGGGCTGGCGCCCACGCTCATCATGGACATGATGAGGCTTCAGGCACTTGGGAAAGCACTTGAAAGCCTCTGCTAAATGGCTGAATGTACAGCGCGCTGCATACTTCAAAAGAAGCTGATTATTTTTTGACTCAAGAAAAAGTCCTTTTGCAGAGAAAAACTTGTTTTATACTCAATTGGCTTTTGGTTTTGGTCCCTAACGTTTCATCAGACCAGCAGGGTCTCCTTGGAGAGACGGGGAAAACGGGATAAAAATAGATGATCTCCCCATCCGTTTTTTCGGAATAACCACAGACAATGTCAGGGTTGTCATCTTTGGGTACCCTTGATTGAGGGAGTTTTTGAGGACATTTGGACTCAATTCACCATCGGCCTTTAAAAAAGTGTGCAGCTTAAACATGTGGTAGGAGGGGGAGCTTATGTAGCCTGACTATACCCACTCCCGGACTACTTCCACCCAGGGAAATAATCACAATTTCACAATACGAGACATACACTATCCAATTCACTGGCACACAGGTTTGTTCGCGAACAAAACTCAAAGGAGTGTTGTTTCCGATATCCAAACCTTGCTTCAAACGCCTTCTTGGCACTTGGCTGTGAACTTGACCAGCTGTCCAATCAACACGGAGATAAGCGCCACGCACCAATCAGGGAGTGCGCTAAGAGACAGCTCCGCGTAAACACCGTACGAAACACCCCCGTTTTTTTCGAAGACTCAGCTATCTTTCCAGAGTCAAAGTTGTTTAGCGAGGCTGAAGGTGCGAGCGTGTGTCACACGGCCGAAGTGCGACTGTCGGCAAACGCTGACAACTTTCACGTCGCCTTCCTCGGCAGGAGATTTCACCGGGAGGTGCGAGAAGCGTATCTTTGTTGCGTTAGCGTGTTGTGTGTTATGTGTGTTATGTGTGCATGCCGACCACTTTAGGTGGCAATGCGAGGCGTCTCCCTCACCCTCGTCTCCGTCGTTGGCGCTGACGGTGAGGATGGCGAGTCCCACGTCGGCGTCCTCCTCCACCGCCACCTCATAGTCCGCCTGGGCGAACGCCGGCCGGTTGTCGTTGACGTCGCTGATAAACACGCGCACGTACGCAGTGTCTGTGCGGACGCCGTGAAGAGGGGGGGGGGGGGTTCACACGGGTCAGGATGCACGCCAGGGAGAGAGCGGTAGAGAGTAGTACAGTGTGAGGGTGGGGGAAAAGAGAGAGAAAATAACTGTTAGTTTGTTGCTCTTATTCTGTCAAGCTCACCATGAGCGCCTGCCTGTCTCCGTCTCTCGTGGCTTTTTAGATGTTTGCACACACACACACACACACAGACACACACACACACACACACACACACACACACATATATTCACACACATACTCACGTAATCACACGCATGGTGGATGCCTCTAATATTAACCCACACACACACCAACTTACACACAGGAATACATACAGGCGCAAACACATACACATACGCAGTTATGATGGATGCCTCTAATATATAACACAGGCAGGCATATACACAGGCACATACACACATACAGTCATGATGGAGGCCTCTCATAATTAAATGTGTGTGTGTGTGTGTGTTATTCCACACACACACCCACCCACACACACACCCACACACAGCCAGACCTACATTTCCCCTCTCACATCCCACCCATTGTACCGATTCCTTCATCTCCCTCCCTTCTTCTTTTTACCTCTCTCATCAATCATCCTTGCATCTTTTCATTTGACATCCAATCCGCTCAGGTGGGAGCAGAAGGGGGAGGGATCAGGGCTTTGGGAGGGGATGGGAGGGGGGGAGGAGGCAGGGGTCTCTCAGCCGGAGAGAGCGAGAGACAGAGAGAGAGCGAGAGAGAGAGAGACAGGGGAGGGGCTGCCTAGAGATACCCCTTTGATTTCTGGTATCAAAAGGAACATAATTTCCAATACTCTCTTGAAGATGAGATCAATTATTAAGGCCAGGGTGTTGGAGGACGCTAACATTTTTCATGTCATAGGAAGAAAGACAGAGTGAAGGCGAGGGAGAGAGAGAGAGAGAGAGAGAGAGAGAGAGAGAGAGAGAGAGAGAGAGAGAGAGAGAGAGAGAGAGAGAGAGAGAGAGAGGGAGAGAGAGAGAGAGAGAGAGAGAGAGAGAGAGAGAGAGAGAGAGAGAGAGAGAGAGAGAGAGACAGAGACAGAGACAGAGACAAAGACAGAGACAGAGACTGAGAGAGAGAGAGAGACACTCATAGAGAGAGAGAGAGAGAGAGAGAGAGAGAGAGAGAGAGAGAGAGAGAGAGAGAGAGAGAGAGAGAGAGAGAGAGACAGAGAGAGAGACAGAGACAGAGAGAGAGAGAGAGACACTCATAGAGAGAGAGAGAGAGAGAGAGAGAGAGAGAGAGAGAGAGAGAGAGAGAGAGAGAGAGAGAGAGAGAGAGAGAGGGAGAGAGAGAGAGAGAGAGAGAGAGAGAGAGAGAGAGAGAGAGAGAGAGAGAGAGAGAGACAGAGACAGAGACAGAGACAAAGACAGAGACAGAGACTGAGAGAGAGAGAGAGACACTCATAGAGAGAGAGAGAGAGAGAGAGAGAGAGAGAGAGAGAGAGAGAGAGAGAGAGAGAGGGAGAGAGAGAGAGAGACAGAGAGAGAGACAGAGACAGAGAGAGAGAGAGAGACACTCATAGAGAGAGAGAGAGAGAGAGAGAGAGAGAGAGAGAGAGAGAGAGAGAGAGAGAGAGAGAGAGAGAGAGAGAGAGAGACACTCATAGAGAGAGATTGAGAGAGAGACAGAGACATGGAGACAGAGAGACAGAGGGACAGAGAGAGAGAGAGAAATATAAACAGAGACAAAGAGAGAGAGAGAGCTAATGCATCCCTCCGCCTCGTTTGCTACATTCAGAGCCTCCCAAACACAGACAAGAGACATAAAATAAAATAGGCAGGCAGAGGAGGAGCGAGAATGATGAAAAAAGGGAATGTGTGAGGGATGGGGGGAGAGTAAGCAGATAAACCGCTGCCTTCAGACGCTTCTTCCCTCCTGCCCGGCTCTCCCCCCCGTACAATCTCCCTCTCATCGATGCCGAGGTTTATCTGCACTCTTGCAGAAGCCAATGTGCGGGGAAACATAAACACATTTCATCACACTCGCAAGCGTACACTCTTAACATGCACACCCAAATCCCTTAACACGCGCACACACAGACACTCTCTAATGCATGCCCACTAACACCACATAAACACACACACACACACACGCACACACACGCACACACACCTACGCACACAGACACTAACGAATGCATCCACACAAACAGCACACACACAGACACAGGCACACACACACACAGACACACACACAAACACACACACACACACATACTAGTGCCTGAGCAGCGTGCAGGAGTGGCATATTTTCACTGTAAACATAGCGCTTGTATCAAGGTCAGGTTTGTCAGCGGTCTGAGACATTTTGCTGGCTGCCACCATTCCTAAAGAGGTGCGACTGACCGGGACCGGGCTGAGCACGCGCGTGCATGTGTGCCTCGATGTATTCATGGCCTCAGTGGAGGAGAACCCAAAACTGCTTTGAGCCTATTTGATTGAAGATTTGAAAATATTTCTCAATGGATGCATCCAACAAACCGATGTGGGTGTGTCGGTTTGGAAGTTGAGTTTCTGTTTCTGTCTGTCCACCTGAGAACTTTTGAAAGTTCTCGAGAGTGTGTTCATGTTTTTTTTGGAATGGATGGTTTTGTGTTGCTATTTTGTTTGTGTGTGTTCACATAGATGTGTGTGTGTGTGTGTATGTTCATGTGTGTGTATTTGTGTGTGTGTGTGTGTATGTGTTTTATGTGTGTGTCTTTGTGTGTGTGTGTGTTTGTTTTATGTGTGTATGTATGTGTGTATTTGTGTGTCTGTGTGTGAGTGTTTTATGTGTTTTATGTGTCTGTCTGTCTGTCTGTCTGTGTGTGTGTGTGCGTGTGCGTGTGCGTGTGTGTGTGTATTAATTCAGCTATAGCTGGCTCCATTTTCCCACCACG
Source organism: Gadus morhua (assembly GCF_902167405.1). Classification (NCBI taxonomy): domain Eukaryota; kingdom Metazoa; phylum Chordata; class Actinopteri; order Gadiformes; family Gadidae; genus Gadus; species Gadus morhua. The sequence continues at coordinate 7,508,963 of NC_044061.1, read as the reverse complement.
CCAACTCATTCAACTTTTATGGCTGCTAAATAAATAAATAAACACATGAATTCATTAAAAATAATATTTCCCAAGGATGTTTCTTCATCACTAGTCCCTGGCCTGTTAAAATTCCAGACATGTTTATGACGCTGAACAAATTATTGTAATAATTAGCCCAAAACCTTGGAGAATGTTTTGCTAATAACACACATCATATCTATAAAAGTATCCGCTTTGAATCAAACCCTTTCATGGATATATGAGTGAATGGTGAGGGTTATTATGTTTAAGCGTCTCTTGCCGGGGAAGAGCTAGAGGAAGAAGTTGCATGAGGATTGAGCAGATGTGTTTGAGATTGCGAGAGAGAGAAGAGCGAGAAACTATTGCTCCCTTCACTGAACACTCAGTACTTAAGTGCTGCCTGAGAATGACCTACGGCACAAAGCACCTCTACCTCCCTCCATTCCTCTGTCTCTCTGCCCCTCTGTTCATCTCTCCCTGCGCCCCCCCTCGCTCTATCCTCTCTCTGAACTGTACTTTAAACTCGCATTGGCGCTGTATGAATTCAATTATGAGCCTTCCCTCATCACCGATGCAACTGCTTATCCACTGGATCGTAACCGTTCGAGACGCCACCCCTGAGCCGGCAAGTGAATGTGTTTACACATAACCCAATAAACGCTTAACAGAGTAATTAGATTGTCGTTGTAACAAAGCTAGAACTAAAATATGCTGTACGACAGATTGTTTTGCCTGATCCCCAATACGCAATTTGCTAAAAAAAATGTTTTGACCTCTGACAAATGAATGAATGAAATTGATGGATGATTGAAGACATTGCAGAGTGTCTGCACAAGTGAAGCATACAAAAGTGTTTACCGAAGACATTTTGAAAGGAACCAGAGAAACATTACATTTTTGGTGTACACTACACTATCTATTCCATTAAAAGGAATCGGCTGGAGAAGCAATATGACGATTTTTGCCTGGTGTGTGTCTGATTGTTTTTGTGTCGATATGTCTGTCTGTTCGCGTCGACGTGTGTCTGTCTGTGCATGTACATATATATAACTGTGTGTGTATATATATATATATATATATATATATATATGGGGGGGCTGGCCTCCATAGACCCGGTCCCGATATAAATATCTACATACTACTGCTTAATAATCATGACACATTCCTCCTTAAAAAATGGGCTGTCCACAGACCACATTTATGAGAGCATGCTGTGATCTGTCCTGCATCCAGAGCCTGCATGCTACTATACAAAGTATACCGCAGAAGAACAAACATGTCAACACTGTACGAAAACACACTCTCAAACAGTGAGAGGAATAGGAAGGAACATGTTTCCCATATCTACATTCAACACCTCAGACGGTCAGCGTCCAACATAAATATAAAACACTCACGGATCCACAACACAGCGCCGAAAAATAAAAGAATGGTTAACTCCTGCGGCCTTTCCTAAATCCAGGGCAGCCCCACCTAGTGACCTGCCATCCCAGCCACCTGTGGCTCGCCTTCGTTTTAGAATCCTTCTGATGGGGATCTTTGAAAAGGAAATCAAACCCCTCTCTCCTCCAGCTCCTCCGGCTCTGCCATGTCACGCACCATCAAGATCCTATCTCCCCGACCGTGAAGAATGGTCTGGGGAGGGTCAGTGTCAGCGTCCGAGGGGGGGGGGGAGGAGGGGAGCAAATTGCAGCTTTTCTGCACTCGAGCCTCATCCTCTGTCAATGCATTCAGATTGTAGAGATCCGACATGGCCGAACAACCCTGTATGGACCTTTTAATGCGGGTGCCGGTTTGGCAGTTTAGCACGCTGGATCTAGGATGTGACCTTAACCGGACGTCTCCCAGCTTGACGTTTCTTGTCATAGTTTCTTCTGCCTGTGTCGAGTCGGGTGGCCGGGGCATGGGGAACATGGACATAAGTGTCACGTAGGGATGAGCTCAGCTTAGACTTGTAACTGTCTATCTTGTAACTAGACACCGGTGCTCAGTCTAGACTGAGGGTGAACCCATAAATCCAATGGAGTACTGAGTACTGAGATCTCTGCCATAGA
>NC_044061.1:7501906-7504406 GCF_902167405.1 Gadus morhua | reverse complement strand
CTGGGAATCAATGCCCTTTACCTGTAGCTAGACTTTGCTCACCCCACGTTTCATATTTCCACAAGGGTATGGTGCCTATACATGTATCGTCTTGATGCAGAATAACAGCGGCGTTGTTTCTGCAGAGCTGCATCTTGAGTTAGGAACGTGTCGATCAATCTAGCGGGGGCCTCATTCATGTTGGAACCTTTCGGGGATGTGTGTCGTTAATGTGAACAAAGATCGATGACCCCTCTGATGGTTACTATGGCGACTATAAATCTGTGAGGTGAATGTGCTAAACCTTTTTTTATAATGAAAGCCAAACAATATTTGGCCTGACATAAAACATCTCTCTGCATGGCTGTCGTTCACTCTCTTTGAGTCACGCAGAACCCAAAGATGTTGTTGTTGCTATATATATGCTGTCGGGCGCTTGTAGGACCTGCCACTCAGCAAGATGCAGTCACGTGTGCCCGAAGAAAAGTAAATAATCAGAAAGAAAATGAAGCGAATTAAACCGGAAAATTCTCAAGTTTCTTTAAATATTGGCACCATTCTAGAAAGACCCTTTCTGACCCTCAACCAACCGAAAACACAGATACCCCTGCAGGACCAGGGAGTCATCAGCCCAAGAATCAGGACAATTCACCATCCGTTGAGATGTTGAATCACACAAATTCGTATCATAAGGCTTTAGGGCCCGCTACTCGTTATTTGTTTCTCATTCCTTCCAGACTTGTTCTGTCAAACAACACAGTGCCTTTGCAGAATTGGAAGACAGAAAATATATTGATGGTGTTAAAGGACACACAAGATCATTACAAAGTTTGCAGATGCAAAACTTTTGTGACTGGCTGCCTTTAGACCGCTCGCAATACTGTTCTATAAATACCCAAGGTTTGGACAAATATGTGCACTTCATTTGGGAAGGAAGATATTGATTTCATGTTGGCCATTAATCATCGAAAGACTTGTTATTCAATTCAATAAATGGGGTAGGCAAAATAAAGCCAACAGCATCAGAAGCTAGTGGGGTAAACAGGACACTGAGATGCTCTAGTATAAGGTGGCCTTTATGATTATGTGACACATATGGTTGATTCCACACATTTCCCAAATTGCTTTGCCTAATGCATTTGCTCAAACGGGGAAAGGAAATAGGAAGGGAAAATGACATAACTGAGTGAAACTCTATACTGTCTCCGTGCATAATGAATACATACTCTGGAGCGTCTGACTGCAGTTGTTCTTTCAAAAGAACATGGCGACATAAGAACAGGGGAGTGAACAATGCCACATATCTGGATGAGGGATAGGTTTGAACTTCACAGGGCTTCTAGCTGCAGCTACTCTGTCAGTCAGGGCTCTTCCATGTCCTCTGAAGTGTTCCAAATCGTGGCATTGAAAAATTCCTGTCAATGCAAACGCAATGTTTAGCACATGCGCACTTGATTCTCGTTACATAACCCTTATCAAAAATGACTTTTTTGATAACGTCAACACCACTCATGGCGGCAGAGTCAGAGTGATGTTGAAATTGTATAATTAGCACTTGCCAAGAAACTGCAAGTGCATTGGTCATGTCAAGAATGGTGAGAAGATTTTGGCATCTTGTTCTTCAATAAATCCTTAATTTATACTGTATCAGAGCTTGGAAATCAGCACCCCCTTGATCAGTTTACCCTCTGACACAATCTATTTAGTACCTTGGATCTGCTAGACCATGATTTAAGACCACTAGTAACTGCAGTGAATGAGTGATATCCCTTGCTATACCGGGCTGTGTATGGTAGCGGGGGATCTATACATGCTTGGCTACCACTGTGTTTCCAATAAACCGTGAAAGAACACAGTGGGTGTGATTATCTAGTGCTGTGCCTCTTGCTGTTAAAAAGGTACACAAAGTACAAATTGCGTTTTCTAATTTTCCTACCATGCGAGAGCAAAGCTTTCCCTGGAGCCAAACCAAACACGCGTTTACATGTTTATTAGCTAACATTGCTAACAGGATAACTCGCGAACCAGGGAAAACAGAGATATACTATATCAACATTTACTGTTAGTTTATTGTTTTTTATCAACCTTTTGCATCTTCGGGATATACAGCGCTTCCTATTCATGGTATCAAACTAAATCCAATATTTCAACAATCTCCTGAAATACACTGCAAATTATCTTTATTTGAGCAGTTTACATATTGCTCAATCCCCTTTATAGAATCATAGAAACTATGGAGAAACCATTCATTCCCACCGGTCTAAACCGCTGATAAGTATGTAATTACGAGCCAAAATAACCTATCCTATCCTAATCAAAATCTTAATTAAAATGCATTCGCGAATCTGGAGGTCTTTCATTTGGGTGTCGATATTCTCCCCAAATGTGTGAAGCCAATTATAGGAAAGTGGAAGAAAAAACCTATTCCTGTGTACAATTCTCTGAATTTAGCTCAGACCTTCTCCAGCGACATCAAACAATGCAGACCGAGACATTTCCATGTGTGAGTCTCTGCACTGTT
>NC_044061.1:7479406-7496906 GCF_902167405.1 Gadus morhua | reverse complement strand
GGGAGAGGGGGACGGCGGAGAGGACAGGAGACAGATAGGGAGAGGAGAGGACAGGAGATGCGGAGGTTGGGGGTGAGGTGGAGAGGGTGTTGGGGGGAGGAGGTGGTGTGCAGGGAGGAGAGGAGATGGAGCCAGAGGGGAGGGGGAGAAAGGCGGAGAAGGAGGAGGAGGGAGCGGGGGGACGAGAAGAGGCGAGGAGGAGGGAGCGGGGGGACGAGAAGAGGCGAGGAGGACATGGAGAGGAAAGAATTGGAGAGGGAAAAATGAGAGAGGATCGGTGATGAGAAGAGAGGAGAGAAGATGGAAATGCAGGGGAGAAATGCAGAGAAGAGCAGACGAGAGGAAAGGAAAAGAAAAGATAGGAAAGGAAATTAAATAAAACCAAACAAAGGGAAGGCAGACAAAGCCAGAGGTAAGAAAGTGTGCTAGAAGATCAAGTTGGCATTAGAAAAAAGCGATACAAAAAAGCCCTCCTCCAGACTATAATACATACTGATAGAGTGTAGGCAGCAGCAGCAGAAGAATAGGCAAATAGAAAAAGGGAAAAAAATAACAAATGCCATGTTTTCTCTTTTTTTATCCCAGGATCTGTTGAAAGTTTCTTGTACCCTAGCATCACACACACACACACACACACACACGCACACGCACACACAACACACGCACACACACACGTGCATATATATATAGCAGGGAAATGTGTTGAGGTGAGATGCTGTAAATATTTCACCAAGGAAGATGAATCCTAAAACACCGTCATAGCTGCCATGTTCGGCTCTGTTCCGTTTGCAGAGGGCTGCCAGCCTCACCACAGAAATATGTCAGTTAAATATGTCAGCTAAATCAAATAACAGTGATGTCGGGTCGTTTGCAACATGCAACCCAATTAAAGTCCTGCATGTGTTGCATCCCACATGGAGATAACCTAATGTACGCATCAACATAGAGTGAAAAAGCAACACACAGGATGCATTGGTTTTTGAATGGGCTTGATGGCTGACAATAGTTAACAATTCGTATGAAACTTGTTTATAAAATCATTTAGCATGTGGTTGTGTGGGTGGGTGAATGACCATTTAGCAATATTTACATTTAGCCAGAATAAAAACATGGTTTATGTGCTCTATAAACAACATTGTGTGTGTGCAGTATGTGTATGTGTGTGTTTGCATCTGTGTGTGTATGTATGCCTGCATGCGTTGGCGCGGGTGCGTGCATGTGTGTGTGTGCATGTGGACAAAGACTACAGATGAGTGGACTCTGTAACCTTCCGTAAGTCCATGGATTTCTTTATTGTGAATCCGACTTACATCAAAATGGCTGAGTCCATTATATTTGCATTAGGTCGGAGACTGCTGATGTCCTCTGCAACAGACTCCAAGAACTCTGGCTCAATCTTGCCACTGCTTATACAGCATACTTCAACATTCAATGCAAATGAATTGTTCGTGTTTTGAATACCCAGTGCGAGTTCAAAAGCGTGCATAGCAATCTGAACCACTGCACCCGTGTAAATATTCAGACCCAGACTGTTCCACCCGAGAATTTGTCTCACCACTATGGGCGTGTCCCGGACGGTGTTCTCCGCTATGACAACGTCGTAGCTCTCCCTCTCCCACTGTGGGGGCTGGTTCTTCACGTTGGTGATGGTGACCGCCAGCTCCACGGAGCTGTTCCTGTTTCCCCCATCTGTCGCAACGATCTCCCTGGTGATGTAGGTCCTCTGTGGAGGAGGGCCGGCGGTGTGAGGGAGGTCAGGGGAGGCGAGGAGGAGGAGGAGATGGGTGAGGAGAGGAGGGGGAATGGAAAGGGAGGAGAGGGATACAGATGAATAAGCGTAGAGGAAGGGAGAGGGGAGGGAGGGGAGGAGAGGCGAGGACATGAGAGGAAAAGAGAGGAGTAGATGGGTTTATATGGAAAAAATAAATGGGAAGAGGGGAGAGGAGAGGAGACACAGATAAACTTGAATGTTGGCACAGAAGAAGAAGAGCTGTAGCTTGCAGGGAGAGTTATTAATTAGTAATATCACACCAAGGTGGCAAACAGGTGTACATTCCATTTCTTACAGTATTGTTCAGTCTGCCCTAATTAATTGGCGGTCATGCTATTCTTCATGCTGGGTTTCAGTGTTGGCAGGTGTCGAGTGTTAGTTCAGGGTCTTGGTGGGTTGTGTCTAGGTGGATGACAGAGTGTCTATTATGTATGATCAAGCTTTTCTGGAGGGCTTGCGATCCCAGGAAAACAGCATTGTGTTTGAAGAGACATGGTTGGTGGTAGTTGCAATTTCTTGCCTCGTGCCACCAATGTGAGGGATTTTGGGAGGGTAGAGTTGACATAACATTATGCAATTATAATCAGCTGCAGGCAGCTGGTGCTCTGCCCTAATTAGAATTGTTACAAAAAAATGGGAAAGAAAAAAATACTCGTAAATGACGTCTGCGGATCGTAAGGATCTGCCAATTGTTTCTCCATCCAGTCCCTGTGAATCACATTTATATGCAAGCTGTTTGAATTATGTAACACTTTCCCTGAGAGAGAGAGAGATAGGAAAAGAGAAAGCAAGAGAGAGAGAGAGAGAGAGAGAGAGAGAGAGAGAGAGAGAGAGAGAGAGAGAGAGAGAGAGAGAGAGAGAGAGAGAGACAGAGAAAGATACTTCCTGACATTGTTTCTCCTTCCCTCCAAAAAAAGCAAAAGCTCTGTTTAGCAAGTAGTCTCGAGGGCCACTACCCAAGAGGATGGACTCAGCTTCAGTAGGCGTTCTCAAGGTGATAAGTCCACATAATCATGGCCAACACTCTCTGGTATTAGCATTCACACCGACAGCAAATGGGCAGTGACAGATAATTCTCTGTGGTCTACCGTTGAATCTTTCTAAGTAAGAGAATTCCAACGTTATATTTTGGATGAAACATAGTTGTTTGTTACTCGTGGCACTGTTATAGTATTTGGTACAGAGAGATGTAAAGAGAGTCAGAGAGGATGAGAGCAGAAGAGAGCAAGTTTGAATAATAAATTCTACCAAAAATGCACCCCTCCCTGTCTGCTCTCCCCTCCGTTCCACCACCAATGAGAGATGGTGCACATGTGACTGACAGGCAAGAAGGATTCCCTAAACCAATCGGTGAAGAGGTACTCTGATCAGAAATGAGTCTAGAATAGTCAAAAGCAGGAGCACATTGAACCAGAACAGAAATTCTCAGAGCGAACTTCCCACACTAACAGCTAATGGATGGCTTTGGCATTTCTAACAAATTACACTCAAATGATAGCGCCTAAATCGTGCCTAAAGCAACTTCAACACTAGCGTTAAGAGTGCTGCATTGTACCCATTGTTAAATGTTTGATTGGTCTAATAAAGTACTAATTTAAAAAGAGAAAAAAAACATAGACCAGATGGCCCTGTACAAGGACAAGAGCTAATGAGCAAAACCCTACTGGCTCAAGCGCACAGATGTTCTGTCTGAATCCGGAAGGTTCCACCTCTGCATTTATGAGTGAAAGGTGTTAGGATGTGAGTGAGAGAAAGGTCAGCAGAGTGTGCGCCTCCAATCTTGGGGTTGACGGTATGAGACCAGCTAAATTGGGGTTCTGTCATCAGAAAATCTCTGTTACAATGGGGCAGGGAGCAAGATTGGGACAGGCTGGTCTCCTACACCGTTCTTACTACGAACGGTGTAGGATATAATGTGAAAAGTTATGCACAATTTCTCGTAAGATTGGTACGAATGTCCAGCAACCCGAGTAATCAGAGCGCCTGCGCGAGCTCCATATTTGTAGCTCTTGTTTCCGCAGGTTACTTCTTATACAGAATATAGCCTACCCGGATTATATTTCCTCAAAGCTACAAATGAGCATGAAAAATGCCACGGGCAGTTTAACTTACCAGCTAAACATCGTATACCATTACTGAACGAAGACTACAAAAAAAGGCACATTTCTCATTAGAAATGTAATAAAAACGAATTGAAACAAGCGTAAAGCCAGCCACGTTTGGTTTTCAGTGATAGCAGCGTCCATATCTACCACTTATGACAGAGAACGTTGTATTTGCTGGCGTGACCCGAAAGAATATTCCGAATAATTTATAAGCTAAACCACTGAACGGATATTATGACAGTTCAATGCATAGGCCCATTTCTCACTAAAAACGTAATCAAAACCCATTTTAATTTGGCAATATATATCAAAATATATTGCATTTCCACTGAGATTAAAAGCCATGTCCGCTCTATTTTGTGACATTCGTAAGAATATTCCGAAAATGTTGTCATAACTTTATATATCATATGGACCATTGTGTGAGGTTACGAAGATTGTGAACAAATATATAATATAGGGAGGTGACGTAATAGAGTGATTGTTCCCTGGTGTCCTCCGGGGTGAACCTCCTCACTCCCAATGCATCAGAACAGTCTAACATCCCACCGGAATGGCTGCAATCGTTTTCCGTAGCAGTAAGAGTGTTGGACTTCCTGTAATGGGGTGCCACTTTGAGCACCTGCTGGAGCTTCTGTGAACTTGTGTTACACTTTCATTCATGAGTTCCTTTGAGTGTATGAGTGTGTGAGTGTGAGTGTGAGTATGAGTGTGTGTGTGTGTGTGTGTGTGTGTGTGTGTGTGTGTGTGTGTGTGTGTGTGTGTGTGTGTGTGTGTGTGTGTGTGTGTGTGTGTGTGTGTGTGTGTGTGTGTGTGTGCGCGTGTGTACCCAGTACCCACCTGAGAGATGGGCTGGTTGACGAACACCCAGCCAGTCAGAGGGTTGACCCGGAGGTATTCTGGCTGCTCATTGGACATGGAGTAGGTGACTGCGGCGTTGGAGCCAAAGTCATCATCGTGAGCCGCCACCCTTAAGAAGCTGGTACCAATCATGGTGTCCTCACGAAGGAAATCTAGTGGGAACGAGTCACAGATGGATGATGTTACATTCTCAACAAGGAGAGATGCACTAGCTTAACTCATCGAAGAGATACGCTAGCTTAACTCAACTAATCGATTTGATACTGACCTACACCTGTGTACTAAATGTATAGATACTATGGGACCGTAACCACCTCATTACTATTCTGTATTACAAAATAAAGTAAACTAAAACTATATATTTATTAATTATTATTATTATTATTCATTTTTTTCGTAGTTGCAACAAAGGGAGTAGCGAGAGTTCTGACCAAAAATGTTCAAACATTGTTCAAACACAGAGAAATCCACGGTTCTATTCACAGGTTACTGTGAATGGAACCGTGAATGATCTGACTGTTACGTCAGTTCATTCGGTCTCATGTCAATGGCGTCATGTGCCCTTTACCCCCTAGCATGCAAAAAGAGTAATCCAGTAGAGACCTAATTTATTGATGTAATATCTAAATAGCGAGCTAGCCTACTACTATGTACAACTTTGCCAAGTTTCTAATGCTAGCCATCAAGCTAATGCCAGCAAAAGTGTAACCTTTACTTGGATGGGATTGTTTCCCATATATTATTATAGATTTATTTTTATGTTTAATATTTAATTTCATTGTAGAGATGTACACAACACATTGATTTGCTGTCTCTCTCCCTCACCAAAAAATAGAGTGTGAATAGCCCTTCCTCTCCGTGCTCACTTTAGATCAAAACATGATCATGCGTGGGAGAAAGGATTGTTGGCTTTTGCCGGCAGGGATGATGGTTGGTCGAATTAATTAATAGAATCAATTCAGAGTTAAAAAAATCTGCATTATGGTTGCCATTCATCACATGGTCTAAACCTCAAGGGAAGTATTTTTTTTTTAAATCTTTTTCTTGCTTGTGAAAGAGTCAGCGATAGTTTCCACTGTATTATAAACAGTCTATGTGAAGTCAATTGAAGCTGTTTTATTAAAGGTCTATGTGCGTCAAACCCACCCTGGGGCTTCTTTGAAAACTTAGTTCCTTAACTGCGTTTTGCTTTTGATGAGCCAGTGGGATACACGTCTAAACAGCAATTCTAATCCATCGTGAACATTTTAAAACGTGAAAGACATCTCCGGTTTAATTGCATTTTAGTCATTATATTATTTGGGGAAGGGTACTTTGTTATTCACCTATTGTGTAGCAATATGGACCATCGATGGCTCTATAGAGAGGAGTGCTACTGCCTGATCGTCTCCCAGGCAAGTATGCACCGCTAGACACGCAGGACTCATACCGGGGGGCACGTCTTCAGTATGATTGTTTTGACTAAGGATAACAGCGCTGGGCTGCCCCGAGATTTAATTCCACGCATAAAATGAACTGCTGTTGGGATAGTTGACTGATCAGTGGAAAGTTGGTAAGGTTGCGTTATCTAACTTGCGGTAATTGTATTAGAACGAAATGACATGACATGAGATAAACTTGTCCGCGACAATGATTTCTCCCATGATCCCACGCGCTACCTCACACGTCGTCAAACAATAGGTTTGTTATTGTCTTGATTGAGCGAGCCTTCTCCGCATAATTAACTTTTATCAAAAGCGACTTACAGTAACTATATTTGTCAGAAGAAATAAAAACAAGATATCGCTGTTGGTACAGTAAGGATGCTCATATAAACAAGTGCCAAGCACTTACAATTGCTAGATTAACTCATTCCCCGTACACAACAAAGATAGCTTGGATAAGACGCTACATGATGCCAAGTACTATTTTTAAGTGCCAGGACGTACAATACACAATAAGTGCATGGGCGGGGTCTTTTTAGGAGAGTAAGAGAGGAGCAGAGGCGGTGGTGGGGTAAGGGGGGGAGGCTGTGCGGAGCCCAGGTGAACTTGTGGTGGCATTAATAATAACAACTTATCTAATTCACTTCAACTAGCTATAAGCAAAGAGGAATCGGAGAGTCCAGGTCAAGTATAGATGGAGAGTTTATTGCCACCCGCAAACGAGAGACAACAAAGCTGAATGGTATTCGCGAATACACACTGCCGAATAAATCCCGGACAGCTCCTTATATCCCCAATCCTTTACACAATACAAAGTTGGACTTTCATCAAATATTGATGTGCATAGAATGTTTTTCTGGGTCATACTGTGTGGATGTCAGCATATTCTCATGTCTTCTGGATCCCAATGTGACCTTAGAACATATATTATCCTTATACAAACAGAGATGATGCACACGTGTGAATGTAAGCATTGTCTTCAGAGAGTACATCAAAATGGGAGTAGACTGGACTCTCTTACTGGTGTGACACATCAGATGGGAATGGACTGGACTCACTCACTGGTGTCACACGGCACATAACATCTAGGCTAAAGGTGATCAGCTGTTTTCCACTATTAAAGTATCTATATGATATGTAGGCCTAATAATAATCATGGTTTAACATAAAATGTAAGGTTAATTTCTACCACAAACTCTGTACCAGTGAGCCTTGAGTCTCTGGAGTACAGCTGGAGCAGGAGAACAGTCATGACCAACTCACACTCATATCGGAGGTTCTCAAACTTGGGGCTGTTGTCGTTGTGGTCCAGGATGAGGATGTTGAGCTGGCAGATGCCGATGAGAGGGTCAGTGGCCTGGTCGGTGGCGGTGACCGTCACCGCGTACTCCCGCTGGCGCTCCCGGTCAAACTTCCTCGCCGTCACGATCACTCCTGCAGGCGCGTTGATGCAAAAAATGAGCAGGGAAATTCGGAGACCACGTAACTAGGGATGTCCGATATTGGCTTTTTTGCCGATATCCGATATGCGATATTGTCCAACCCTAAATTTTCGATTCCGATATCAGCCGATACCGATGTCGATATTTGGGTTATTTTTCCTCAAACCTAATTTAGGTAACATCACATATCATGCTTAATGTTATTGTGATGCCCCACTGGATGCATTCTTGAATGCAACAAGGCTTTCCAAATGTTAACATTGTCTGTGCAAAATAAGAAAAATACTTCAACTTAATTTAAGGGAAAAGTGCCATGTTTATTTTTATTTTTTTAATGGTCTCAGACAACAGTTTGGATTACACTCTCCCTGAGATAATCTTGACAATGCCCACAACAAATAGGGCAAACTTGACTTCACAAATGATAAAACATTGTACCTGAACAACTATGTGCAACATAGCAGTATGTTTCTTTAACTAAAACTCAATAACCTTAATTGAATAAATGCTCAAATATGAGTCAATTACAATGTGCACTGTACTGCACAATTTTGAAAACATTTATTTGAGCTATAAAAAAAAAAAAAAAAAAAAAAAAAATCGGTTTTAAGGCCAAAAAAATCCGATACCGATATTGACAGATATTACATTTTTATGCTAATATCGGGCCGATAAAATCGGTGGGCCGATAATATCGGACATTTCTACACGTAACCCATGATCTACTCCGCTGGTTTGTGTGTTTGGGAGCTGGTCGGTCTGTGCGTGGGAAATGTGCAATGGAATGAACTGAGGCCCTCTGAATGTATATTATCTGTGTCTATGGATGTATATTACCAGGAAGTAGGATCGTGAGGAAGTAATGCTCGATCCTCTATGTCCGCAGCCCACCCAAGTGTCCACATGCTTGAGCAAGTTGCCCAAGCCCTACCAGCTCCTTAATGGTGGAAGTTAATTCCCACTGTAAGTAGCTTTGGTCTGCTAAGTAGTAGTTTGTAGTAGTAGTAGCAGTAGTGACTAGCAGTAGTAGTACGACTTGTTAGAAGTAGTAGTAGTAGCAGTACTAGTAATAGTAGTGAGTGAAAGTAGCAGTCCTAGTAGTAGTAGAAGTAGCAGTGAGTAGTAGTGAGAAGTAGTACTAGTAGAAGTAGAAGTAATGAGAAGTAGGAGTAGTAGCAGTAGTAGGAGTGAGTAACAGTAGTAGTAGTGGTATTAGTAGTGAGAAGTACAAATAGTAGTAGTAGTAGTAGTAGTAGTCCTTCATCGAGTGCTGTAAACATGCATCCAGATCCTTCCCAGATCCTTTTCCGGGACCCCAATCAACCCACGCAAAGCCATAGCTCACTAGATACTTCAAAAAGTAACCATCTCTAAAGCTAACAATAGCATCAAAATGAGCCATCTCTTCTTTAGTGCATAACCATTTAAAAAAAAAAAAAAGGATTTGCGCCACCCTGAAAGCGGGTCGGATAATGCTGCTGCCACTCACCGCCTCACTGGCAACATGAACTCCGGGACGGCTTTCAACTTGGCTGACACAAGAGGACAATGAGTGGCTAATGGGAATGGTCCTACGACAAGAGGATCCGCTCGCATGTCACACTTGACTTTGGATCACACAATCAGCGGTATGGCAGCAGTGCCAGGGGTGTTTGTGTATGTGAGCGAAAGCAAGAAGGTGTGAAGGACAGGGGGGTGTGGGGGGGGCAAGAGGAATTAAAAGGGTTTTGGTCTGCATGTCCTCTGCGACTATTTATTTCAGTTACTCTCTGACGTATTTTTTTTCTGAATAGAATGATTTATTCCTGGTAGGAGGGAATATTTTGTAATGTAAAAGGGAACATAAAATATAAGAGGGAGAAGGACAAGAAAAAAAAAAAAAATGAAAAAATGAAAGACGAGCGTCTCCGAGAGCAGCCCGGGCCATGTTCAGTGGACAGGTTACAAGAGACGCTCGAGTGACTTTAAATCAGGGAGAGGACACAGGAGGACACTCATTCACACACAGCTAATGGGAAGGATACCAGAGGTAAGTTGAACACAAGACTAGGGACCTTGTCACATTTCCTATCATAATCAAGCCAACGGCCATAAATCAAAAAACCTGGATTTACATAATGTATGCCTTAGTGTGTGTGTGTGTGTGTGTGTGTGTGTGTGTGTGTTTATTTGTGTGTGTGAGTCATTGAGTGGGCATGAGCGTGCGCATGTTTGTGTGGGTGGGTGAGTGAGTGAGTGTGTGAGTATGTGTGAATGTGTGAGTAAGTGTGTGTGCGTGTGTGTGTGTGTGTGTGTGTGTGTGTGTGTGTGTGTGTGTGTTTGTGTATGCGTGTGTGTGTGTGTGTGTGTGTGTGTGTGTAGTTGTGTGTGTGTGTGTGTGTGTGTGTGAATGTTTGTGTGAGTTTGTCTGTGTGTGTGTGTGTGTGTGTGTGTGTGTGTGTGTGTGTGTGTATGTGTGTGTGTGTGTGTGTGTGTGTGTGTGTGTGTGTGTGTGTGTGTGTGTGTGAGAGAGTCTTTGTGCGGGCATGAGTGTTTGCATGTTTGTGTTTGTGTGTGTGTGTGTGTGTGTGTGTGTGTGTGTGAATGTATGTGTGTGTGTGTGTGTGTGTGTGTGTGTGTGTGTGTGTGTGTGTGTGTGTGTGTGTGTGTGTGTGTGTGTGTCCGTCTGTGACTGTGTACTGACATACAGACTGTGTATGTGTGAGGCTCGCGGTACCTGTCTCAGGGTGGATGCTGAAGGCGGGCACGGTGGAGTCCTTGTGCATGAAGCCGTAGGACACCCGGCCGTTGGAGCCCTCGTCCGCGTCCACCGCCTGCACCTGCAGCACGAAGGTCCCGGCCGGCTGGTTCTCCAGCACCGAGGTCCGGTCCCGGTACTGCTGGCACTGGGGAGGGAGGGAGGCAGACAGCCACACTATGACTGGATTTCTGAAGCTGTTTTAGTACTTTATATTTTACCTTTTCATAGGACTCATACTTGTTGTTTTTTATAACTTTTATCATTTGTCATTTGTTTCTTTGTTTATCGGCTTTGCAATGTCACTTTCCCTTGCCGATGAAGCTATCTAGAATTGAATTGAATAGAAGGAGAGAGAGAAAGGCAGAGAGAGAAAGAGGGTCAAAGAGAGTGGGGGACAGTGAGAGTTATTTTTATCATATTGTTATTCACTAACAGTTTAAAGAGATGTTATTATGCTTTAATATGCGTTGGCATTATTAAGGTGCTATAAAAGTTTTTTGTCACGCCAATAAACCACAAGGAGTTCAATAGAATTTCAAGCGGGAGCAAATGTGAGAGAGAATGAGAGCGAGAGAGAGACGAAGAGTTTGAGCGGGTAAGATTCCCATTCCGACAAATTTGTCGATGACGTCCCATTACAGAGCGCAACCTTTCATAGTCCTCCCATCGCACGGTACACTTTAATGCATTTCACACGCGTATGCTTCAACCGAATAGGATGTTCCAAAAGTGAAAACATTTTAATAAGGGAATTCAGCCGATTTGTTTTTGTCCGTGTCAAATCGCTATACCAAAACATTTTGCGCTGTTCTCAGAGGGAGGCAAACACATTCCTGCGTGACAGTGTGAGCGTGACCAAAGAGACAAAATGGAAAAAAGAGCAACAGAGGAGGAGAGAAGGCATATGCATACAAAGGAAGGAAGCAGGTGGGTGGGACAGATGTTATTCCATGCATTCTACTCAAGAGATGCCAGAGGACGCATCCATTCCAAAGGTTCAGATTTTCATTGTGAAGGGCAGGATGAAGAGAGTGGCATATCAAAGATCTCTCTCAGATATAGGACACAAGAACACAACCTACGAGAAAACGCAGAGAAACGGCATAGGCCAAAGAACGGGAATAGGAAAATCAGAAAAATCGACAGGAATTGGATCTTTTGAGTCAAGCTTTTGGCTGCACTTCACACTGGGCTCTGATATTCCGGCACACAACACCATCATGGGTGTGTGTTTTCTTTTTTGCCTATGTGTGTTACAATCGGTGCCATGGAACTGCAGGTCTGAAGCATGCATATTTGAATTTCTGTTTTCTAAATGAGACAATGCCTTTGTGTGTCGTAATTAAATAACAAACCCGGCCCAAGGAGTTAAAAATAAAAAAGCATGCCGTGTATTCACACATCTATATCTACATACACACAAAGTTGTTGCCAGAGACTTCCACAGCTCAGGAATCACAATGTGCTGTTTTGGTCGGTCTGTCTGCTATCACGCTTTTCTTTGCGTCTCCCTCTCTCTTTCTCTCCCTTTCCCCCTCTCTATGTATATATCTCCTCTCTCTTGCTCTCACTCTCTCTGTGTCTTCAACTCCCATCGCCCATCACATCTTTCACTCCTTTCCCCCTCGCCTCCTGCCTATAGCCATCTTGGAGCTCCCTCTCTCCCTCCTTCTCTCCCGTTCTGTGTCTGTCCCTCCCCATCTCCCTCACACTCTTTACCTCCCTGTGTCTCTCTCTCTCTCTCTCTCTCTCTCTCTCTCTCTCTCTCTCTCTCTCTCTCTCTCTCTCTCTCTCTCTCTCTCTCTCTCTCTCTCTCTCTCTCTCTCTCTCTCTCTCTCTCTCTCTCTCACCCAGTGACCCAGAGGTTCCAGACGAAGATGAGGAACTCTCTCCTTGCTGCTCTTTGAGGCTCTCCTCCCGACATCTAATTAATGACAAGGGAGCTGTTTTTATCCCTGCTGTTTTCCCCTTGTCTTTCATCTGGCCTCACCCTTCCTCCCAGATGCACATGTCCACATAGTCTCTCTCTCTCTCTCTCTCTCTCTCTCTCTCTCTCTCTCTCTCTCTCTCTCTCTCTCTCTCTCTCTCTCTCTTCTATGTCCATCACTCAACCTTCTTAATTTCCCCCTTGACCTAACTTGTCTCACCCAACACACACACACACACACACACACACACACACACACACACACACACACACACACACACACACACACACACACACACACACACACACACACACACACACAAAAACAATCAGACACACATACACGCACAAACACACAGTTATGTGCACACCAGAGAGGCCAAAACACAAACAAACAAACGCACGCCGGATAAATGCGCATGCACCTTCCTCCAGTAACCTTCGCTGCACTCCGTCTACAACTCCCAGCAGCACCGACACATCCTCACACACGTCCCCGCTCCTGCCGCTCTGGTGCTCACAGCTCTGCTACACAGCTTCACACCTTCCCGGCTCCGCTGTCATCCTACCAGGCCCTGGCAGGTGCTCACATTTACCTGAGCACTGATTAGTAGTAGTAAGGAGATGTGTGTAATAGTAAGGAGATGTGTGTGCGTGCGTGCGTGCGTGCGTGCGTGCGTGCGTGCGTGCGTGCGTGCGTGCGTGCGTGCGTGCGTGCGTGCGTGCGTGCGTGCGTGCGTGCGTGTACCTGTGAGAATGAAGCACAAGAACAAACATTGGAGTTCCCTCAGGACTTGTATGCTGTGTGAAAACATTTACACCAATTTAATGTTGTCGTCTCTTTGTCTGTCTGTGTCTATCTCTCTCTTCTTTCTCTCCCTCCCTATCCATCTTGCTCTCTATTCAATTTTTCTATCTCTCTCTCTATTTCTTTCTCTTTCTATCGCTCTCTCTATCCATCTGGCTCTCTATACCACTCTATCTCTTCCTCTTTCCATCTCTCTCTCTATCCATCTTGCTCTCTATATCACTCTCTATCTCTCTGTCTCTATCCTGCTGTTCCATCCCTCAGCTCTGGAGACCCCTGCGTGATCCTAGGGAACGGGGGCATCATAAAGAACCGAGAGATGAAAGGGGCATCTTCTGCCTCTCCGGGTCCTACTGCGGCGGGGTTGGGGTCTAGCTTTCAACCAAGAAATGGCAAATAAATGTGCACTGAAAGACTTGCGTCATGGGCTATTCCCTTTCATGAAGTTCAATTGAATGCATGACAAATATTCCTATGAGCTCCAAATGTAACATTTGTGTCGTCTTTGAAAAGCCTGAACCCACGCTGCTTCGTCAGCGTCTTCCCGCTCCGTCAACACATCCGTGTCGCCCAATGTGTGTTCAAACTTTCTGTGTGTCTGGTGTTCCTTACATATTAGCCGCTATCTGCTAACAGGAAAAATAAAAGTTGCAACAGGCTTTCAGAAAAACGCCTGGGGAGAAGGACAGCCCGGAGCCCAGGCTCCCATGAACCAGCCTTCCCCAGAGCACCTTGAAATGTGACAAACACTTCATTGCTCTAATGTAGATGATGGGAGCGTGGAAAAGCGCTGGCCTTGCACAACTCTCAAGCGTGTGAATTTAAGAAAATATTTCAGTCTTACAAAGACCAACACAAGACACGGGGCAGTGATTCAAACATCATAAACGTTGGCGAGGAAGGTAGTCGGAAAACTGAAGTAAAGACTGAAGTAAAAAGAGGAGTTGAGAAGTAGGAAAGCGAGGGAATAAGAGAGAGAGAGAGAGAGAGAGAGAGAGAGAGAGAGAGAGAGAGAGAGAGAGAGAGAGAGAGAGAGAGAGAGAGAGAGAGAGGGAAACAGCGAGACAGACAGACAGACAGACAGACAGACAGACAGACAGACAGACAGACAGACAGACAGACAGACAGACAGACAGACAGAGAGCGAGAGAGAGAAAGAGAGGGAGGGAGAGAGATACAGAGAAAGAGAGAGAGAGGGAAATTGCGGTGAAGCAGGCAGCAGTTTCGACACAGCTGCGAGGAGAATAAGGAGACATACTGTATAAGCCATTTAATTATATTGAAGCGAAGACGGGGGGACAGATAGGCAGAGAGAGCAGGGGGGGGGACAACCGAGCGAGAGAGAGGAGAATAGGGAGGGTGCGAGAGAAAACCAGAGAGAGGGGGCGAGGGAGAAGGGGGGAGGGAGAGAGATGGAGATATGGAGAGAGAGAGGGGTGTGAATGAGCGAGACAGAGAGAGAGATGGAGAGGGAGGGTGCGTGAGCGAGAGAAAGTGAGAGATATGAAGAGAGAGAGTGTGTGAGCGAGAAATATAGAGAGATGGATTCAGGGGGAGAAAGAGCGAGAGAGCGAGAGAGATAGAGGGATATGGGGATAGAGAGAGCTAGAAGGAGAGATGAAGATAAGACAGCTGATGCTTATGCTACATTGTCATTTCTTCGTAACGTGGCCACATAATGAGCACCATAGGATGTAATGATTGCACTTGTGGCTCCAGGCAATGTCCATGTATTCCTGCTGTAATTCTGTCAATTATGTCACTTTTGCTGCAAATTTGACATTGTTTGGGTGGCTTCTGTTCGGAAATCTTGACTCTGTTCCTTCTAAAGATTCAACTTTTCATTTCTTATGTGTGCGTGTGTGTTTGTGTGCGTATGAGTGTGTGCGTATGAGTGTGTGCGTGCGTATGAGTGTGTGCGTGCGTATGAGTGCGTGCGTGCGTGCGTGCGTGCGTGCGTGCGTGCGTGCGTGCGTGCGTGTGTGTGTGTGTGTGCATATGTGTGCGTGCATGCATGCGTGTGTGTGTTTTTGATTGAGTGAGGGTGTGTGTGTGTGTGTGTGTGTGTGTGTGTGTGTGTGTGTGTGTGTGTGTGTGTGTGTGTGTCTGTGTGGTTGTGTGAGTGCATGGCCAACTAGAATCACCTTTTCGAAGACTGGTTTGTTGTTGTTGACGTCATCCACCCCCACGATGACCTGGGCTGTGGAGGACAGAGACTGCGGACCACCTGATGCGTTGTCATCCGTCGCCGTGACGTTCAGGATGTACTCCACCCCCTGGAGTCGTGGGGGCGGGCTTGAACGCAGACGGATCAGTCCTGGAACCAATGAGAGCCATGCGTTATTTTCACTTGAATTTTTCTCTTGCAAGATGCTCCTTGATCTCAACTTGTATTTTAAAGGTGTTACCTTTACTTAAACTTTGAAGATGCATGACCCTTTAGACTCAAAAATGGAAGATGATGATGCATTTAACTTAAAAATAAAATAAGATTACCTATTGTTACCGACTGACTACTACTGACTACTACTGTCCTATAACATTATTAGAACCAAAATAACTAAAGTCTTCTTTTTGGCTAACTTCCATTCTGTTTTGGCAGCAAGACCTAGGCAGTTACTCCCTCCTCCAACATCATCATGAATTGCAAGACTCTTGCACGACTTCTGTCTCTTTTTCCTGCCAGCTTCATGTTCTTCTCTCGTCTCTTCTGTTCTGCCAGTGTCAGTCAACAAAGTAATCCTGCTGCCTGCCCGTGAACGCGCAGAGAGGACATCCTCTTTTTGAAGTTCTCTCCCCTGATTGGATTAGGGTGGGAATCGGATTCCAGACATTTATCTTTTGGTTTATTGAAGAGCGGAAGGAGGACTGGGTGACCCATTTACCTGACCAAACGCTCTGTATCACTGACGGCCGTCTCAATGTGGTGCAATTTAATACTTCTTTTTACAAATAAATAAATATTACTTACAGCGCATTTTATTTATCCTCATTGGTCATAACTAGAAATATAATTCAGATTGTGAGTCACTGGTTCTCTTGTATTTAACTATCATTTTTGTGTGCCTGGTTTCATATATTTAGACGATTCAGGCTCATTTCCACAAGATGTGTGTCAAACCGCTGGCCTAACTTTATTCAAATGAAAAAAATACCTTGCGACTATTACTCAGGCTGCCGGGTTGTGTGTTCTACGCATTCGACACTAAATGTAAAAAGGCAGCCTAACAAATGAGGTTAATTTAGCCAATGTTTGTAGGGAAATTGTATTACAGGGGCCCAAAAAAAAGAACAAACGTATTACCATCTGTCTACCCCAGCGGTGTAATCTCACATAAATAACGTGTTTTCCTGTTAGAACACATGCAGACACAGACACACTCATTGGTCTTCCAAGGACCCCCTCCCTTCTGCTCATAAATGTGCTCTCGAAAGGAGGGAACATAAAGACATTGTTTGTTAAATAAAGCGACAGTTTTAGCACAAAAGCCTAGCTCCCCGACTCAATCTTATGCCGGTATCTAGAATGCACCTTTGTGGGTCTTTTCCCCTCTTATCCTTGTGTCAGGGCACTTTGGTTAGACAAACATTGTTCAAACCCAAAGTTTACACAACACAATGGGATTTGAGATATTGGTGCCGCATACTGTAGTATTGTTCAGCTTGGCCCCTCCACTCTTATTCCTATTAATTCTGTTGATCTGTTTTTGTGTAATGTACCATTGTTTGCATTTCAAACCATTATATATTCATTGTACTTCTGTATCATCAAATGTCGGAACATAAGCAGTGCTTATGTTCCAGGTTCCAGGTTCCTTCCAAGATGAAGGAACGGATTCAAAAGGCAAAGCAGATGTTTTGGGCATAGCAAATTGGAAGTGGTTAAGGGTGGATTTACAACAAACAAAAGTGAACGTGAAATTACAAGCGGAAAAATCAAATGGAATGAGAACATCTTTAATTGTAAGACGGAAATGTAGTCCTGGCCAAGAAGAAAACAAAAGCACAGCTCTCTGGTTTTCCAACAGAACATATTTGTGGGAGGATTTGCATAAAACCTCTAGTCGGGGCTGTGTGTTGCATCAACATGCCATGCGGTTATACATGCTCTCTACTGACAACATTTTCCCTGCAATCCACTGGCAATCCCAAGCTCTATTTTATTGTATTTGTGTTGTATTGTACTGTATTGATACGTTAGTTTAATGGGTTCTCATTAGTGCTAATTGCCAGCAACACTATTTTGGGGATCAAGTTCCTATCCACCTCAAAAGAAAATAAAGCTTGGCAACTGTGGTGATCTTACTTTGATTTAACTAACTTAACAGGGCTTCATATCGACAAAATC
Organism: Gadus morhua; assembly: GCF_902167405.1. Classification (NCBI taxonomy): domain Eukaryota; kingdom Metazoa; phylum Chordata; class Actinopteri; order Gadiformes; family Gadidae; genus Gadus; species Gadus morhua. Next base: position 7,479,480 of record NC_044061.1, on the reverse strand, counting down.
TGGCTAATAAAAGAAGTGACAGATGCCGCGACGCAGAAAAGCAGAAGCAGAATAGAATTGAAACTGATTTCATA
>NC_044061.1:7426906-7474406 GCF_902167405.1 Gadus morhua | reverse complement strand
CAATAAAGTAAACGATATGGAAAGAGCCGGGTGTGAGACAAGGGCTTCCTCCATGTAAGACTCTCAGGTCAACCTCGCAGGTCATCCCAGCAGACTGAAACAAGGCTGCGGAGTCACTGCAACCGTTCAAAAAGTACTGAGATGAAGTTAAAGGGCAAAAGGGCAAATTCAACAACACCGACCGCAAAAAAACATCTCGACTGTTTTATGCAAAGTAGAACAGCACCCTCATGTTACCTCAGGCCCCAGGAAACCCTGAATTCAAATTAAACAAAGAAGTCCCCATTTCTCCTCCTTATGCCCAGGAGGTCACTCTGTGATCAAGCGTCTTTAATAGACACTCTATAGATCCCCGTTTTAATCGGGACCCCCTCATCACTTTGTACCCCACTGGCTGCCCTTAAGCAGAGCTGGAGCTGGTCTGCGTTATCACTCCACTTCCGCGTTCGTCATGAACCCCTTTCGACCATGAATTCATAGACTAATAATGTGAAAGAACACTGCAAGACAAGCCCTTCTTTGAGCCTCTAACAAGGGGAAATAGTCAAAAGGATTTGTTTGATCGCTTGGGTATAAGCTCTAATACAGAGGCAAGGCAGGGAATCACACTGTGTTGGAAAAGACACGTTTTGGTTAGCTATGTCCTCGACTGTAGCAATGAGAGTCCACTCTCTCATCATCCGAGTGCAGTAAAACCTTCATCTTAGCCCACATCGTCCTAACCCACCGTCACATTGGCTAACTGCAATTCCATAATGTCATCCACTCAACTTTGCATGTATATTTTAGAATCCCTTAAAAAAAAAACCTGATGTCACAACATAGAAATAACTAAACCACATTTATCAGTGACGCACTGGCTGAGCCAGGATTATGATTTATGTTGTACTGGAAAACAAGGACGGAGGCAGCCAAGAACAAGGTGATGAATAGCAGCAGTATATATTAAGTGTATCTATATGTTTTAATACGTTAGAATACATACATTAAGAAGATAAATTAGGGAATTAATCTTCAGTGTTGTATTCTGGGGGTTCAGCAAGAACATTAAAATCATTGCATATATATATATATATATATATATATATATATATATATAAATGCAATGATATATATATATATATATATCAATGATGCACTGCCTATGCAATGATATATACATACATACATGTAGGAATGGAGTAGAAAATATCTGCCCGTCAAGATCAGCTGGTGAGCAGAATGGCTGTTATTCTTTAGTTAAGCGACTCTATATCTCTGTGGAAAAGGAAACACTCATGTGCAATGTGTTAGCAGCAACATTAGGCAGTTGGTTTCCTGTTGACCAGCCAAGAACGTAGTAGAGTGGACGTAATTCCACTTATTAGCCCAAAACACTGGTGCAATGCAACCGAACACGTGTTTTGTTTTGTTTACAGATTGGTCATTTTTCAAAGTCAATTACAACTGCGCCTTCATATGTGAGCAGTTAATCACGATCCTCATTGAGGCTTGAGTTATTGCTCATCGAACCTAAAAACTCATCAACAGAAAAAATTAAAAGGTGTGCCAACACCTAGCTAACAACCCTGCATAAGGAAGCCTGCTGTCCTGACGATGATTACAAATTAATATTATCGGCAATGACGTTTTCCGTGTGTTCATAAACCAACCATGTTTACATTTTACAACTTTACACTTGAAGTTAGTTAAGGGCTGCTAAATTATAATATTGTATAACATTGGGTTGAAAGCAATTATCAGCGCATTTAGGGCTGCCGGGATTAGTCAATGCAATCAATGATGAAATTGGGGTGTTGCCCATCACAGGAAATTTTGTACGGTTCTCTTGACCACAAAGGTACACCCAGAGAGAAATCTTTAAGGGTATAGGAAGCTGGGATGCTTTTTCATGTGAGTGAAAATCTTTCAACTCTGGACACTGGGTGCAGAGATTTCTGTTGAAAAGCCCTGCTTGTCAACTGAAGAGAACATGTCAACCCGCTCCAAATTAGATAAAGAGCTGTGATTGGCCTGACTCGGGTCAGGGCTACTGAAAATATCTCTGGATTGGAGGGTGGCCAAACGCATGTGCCAAAGCAAATAAAACAGGAGCTCGCAGATAAGTCTGGTACCCAGGCCTAGATAAGAACATGTTTATTCTAGTATCAGGCTTGTTCTACATTGATTGACGTGTGTGTGTGTGTGTGTGTGTGTGTGTGTGTGTGTGTGTGTGTGTGTGTGTGTGTGTGTGTGTGTGTGTGTGTGTGTGTGTGTGCGTGTGCGTGTGCGTATGTGTGTGTGTGTGTGTTTTATGTTGGGCTTGCTGGTATAGGCCTATATCTCATCTGATTACTATATCTATGCCATTATATTAAGCATATATTTTTGGAGTAAATGTCAAATCCCTGAATAACATTTGAATAATTATAATCAATATAGTTAAATGTTAAAGTTAAAGGAACATAGGGAATATGACTAACATTAATTATTATCGGTAGAACATGATAATGTGTTTTTCTCCTTCTCCATCTCTTGCTCTAAATCAAAGAAAAGCAATCTAAAGGAATTGTATTCCTTTTTGGATGGAAATGAATCGTAAGATAATCAATAGAATAACAGTTACACAAATAATCATTCATGGCAGCACTCAGGTGCAATAACAATCTATCACATTGTGTATTTTTTTACACAACCAAGGAATGCATATCATCATGTTTAGTAAGCTAATGCTGTTATATTTTTTATACAGTATTAATTCACAAGCGGTGAGCATTAACTAGAAGAAGTTCATAATGTCTCAAACAAAAATTATATTAGTAATTAAACAATTATTAAATAAATGAAATCAGTTGATGACTGAGGAATAATTCTGAGGATTAATATGGTGGTTTATGTACAATAAAATATATTGCAACTAGAATAAAAGCATAGGAAATACTGACTATTCCTACAGGGGGTTTATAGAGCCAGCATCACTTTGTCAGATTGATATTGGGCTTTGAAAAGGCAGACCTAGCCTAGACCTGTGACTTGCATAGTGATGAGCAAACAATACCTGCAAATTAAAAACACTATTTAAATACAAAAAAAACAATTTAGTCGCTCATTATCTGATGGTTGCCAATCACACCTTGCTATGTGCCTGGCTTGGTAAGCGATGCAAACGGAATGAATTGAAAAGACACTCTGACTTGACAGTGAATGTTATTGCCCGCGAGTGGTGGAAATTGTGCCTTGAAGTTATGAGTAATTGAATTTGTAAAAGTCACCGTATTACCCTTTAATGTGATATGCAGATCTGGCAGTGGTGGCAATTTACAAAAGGGTCGAATGGCTATTAAATTACTTTTCTGCCCATGTGTATATATATATATATATATATTCATACATAGACATATCAGCTCTGCGCAAGCCCACATGAACTCAAGAGTGGTCTTAACCCATTTAAAATTCAGATCGCTCATGGCACAAGCTCCGAGGCATTTTCTCCACCAATGGGACATCAGAACAACTGGAGTAGCCCCCACCACACACACACACACACACACACACACACACACACAGTGTCTGTCAACCTAAATGGCATTGACAACACGCTCGGGTAACCTTTGACCATGTCCGCATTCATAAAGACCTCAACTTTATTTATAGAGATGGAGGGAGAGAGCAATAGAGAGAGAGCAATGGAGATGGAGGAAGAGAGCGATAGAGAGGTGGAGGGAGTGAAAGCTAGAGGAAGGGAACCACAGAGATGGAGGGAGAGAGAGATAGATAGAGGGAGAGAGCGATCGAGAGAAAGAACTTGAAAGCAAAAAAGAGCGGGATAGAGAGAAGGAGAGAGCGATAGAGTGAGGTAGAGAGCGACACAGTAAGGGAGAGGGAGTGATAAAGAGAGGGAGAGAGTGACAGAGCGAGGTAGAGAGCGACGGAGAAAGGGAGAGAGCGATAGAGTGGGAGAGTCACATGAATAAAGGAGGAGGGCTGCATTTTACGAGCAGCGTGACCTCGGTTCGATGTGGTTCAGGAGAAAATCCTTGTGAGCAGAATCTCTGGGCAGAGCCACTTGAGGAGTGATAGAGAGTAATGATCTGAGCTCTTACGTTACTAATCACAAAGGCAGGCCGCTGCAGTGAGGTATTGGTCAGAGCGAGGAATCAGTGACAGAGGGAGCTTGGTATTCCCTCATTTCACGTTTAACAAGGATTAAGGGAAGGGGCGGGGGATCTTTCTATAGACAAAGACACTTTTGTTGTTGTTGTAGTTGAACAAAGCAAACAATTGGTTTAATATGTGCACAGTTTATTTATTGCATAAGGCTTGTAAATCACATCAAAATGAGTGCCTCCATTTTTCAAGCAGAGGATAATTGCAATGATATTATCTATATGTAAGGGATAATGTATAGGGCGCCGTTCATTATCGGGAAAATACGCCCCGGAAGGGCGAACAGGACACCGACGCGAAGTGAAGCTGTCTTGCTATCGCCCTAAAGGGGCATATTTTCGATAATGATCGTCAACGTTCTATACATCATCCCTTACATATCGATAATATCATTGCAATTATCCTCTGCTTGAAAAATGGAGGCACTCATTTTGATGTGATTAAAAGAAGCTAACTTTTGGACACGGACATCAGAATCAACCAGGGCCCAGAGAGAGCCCCACAGATCCAGAAACACCTCTCTGCTCTTAGTTACAGTGACCATTTGGCCTCGAATACTATGTTGAAGTTCGGATAAGACATAATAGCAATTTTAAAACCCAGCACCTTTTAACTGCCACAGTTTTTCTCATGCAAGGCATGGCAAAATAATGCCTAGGTTATAGGATATTTAGGTTGATTTAGGATTTTACATAAAAATAACTAGAGTCCTCTCAATATGGCAAAGTATCCCATTCTGATGTACAGGCCCTATATAGCTCTCACCTATGCATGTCATGCTTGAAAGAGAGCACAGATCAAATATAGTAAAGGCACATGGAGAAGAATGGAAGACAGCCGACAATGTAGAACAAAGCATTCACAAAGGAGAAAGTAAAAAGGCTTTCCGGAAGAGGGTCTCTTACCTTTCTGGCTGTCGATGACAAAGTTCCCCTCTTCGTTCCCTGTTGTGATTTTGTAGGTAATCCCGTCGCCATCCGGGTCCTTTGCCAGTACCGTGGCAACCAGTGTGTTGGGCCCTGCATCCTCCGAGACAAATGTCCTGTAGCTGTTGACGCACACGCACACGCACGGGCACGCACGCACACACACACACACACACACACACACGATGATGTTATTACATTATATGTGAATAATGCCTTCATGTGTGAATGTTGTTTAGGTCAAATATAGATTTTGTTCAAACCTTTTATTATATATTAATTACAGAGATATAAATAGAAACAAAGCTTTAAATTACATACAGAAAACACCATTTGGTAAACGCATTAAAATCACTTCACAATAAGGGACGCAGATCTCCTTACCATATTTGTCGCGTTTCATAAGGCTATCGTCAAATGTAATACAATGTAGTATGTGAATTGCTTGACTGATGTTGCAGGTATGATGTGCCGATTCAATAACAATTATTAGATCACTGATTGGAAGTTGCCTGTGCCATTTAATATGATTTGGGTTTTCCCTTGTTTCTCTCCATCTCAGCAGCACATCGATGCCACTCTATATATATCTCTATATATATCACCCAAAAAGGTCACCGCAGAAAACAAATAGATCATTTTTTATCAAAGTGTCAACAACACCGGATAAGACTCTGTGATAAATTGAACAGGGGGAGGCCAGCAGCCAATAATATATCCCTGCCAAGTTAGTTACCTGAAGATGTTGGGGAAAAACAAGCATTTCCCTATCCTTCTATGGTGCTTTTTTAGGCTGCAGTGATACAATCAGACTTATAGCCAAGCAAAAATATAAAAGTATTCCACATTGTTCTTGGGCTTCCTTCTTCTCTGCTACCACTTTCACAGGCCAACACCCCCCTCCAAAACACATCCATATTAGAGTCGGCTTGGGAAGAATATAGACCTGCAAGGAGGTATACACTCTTTAAACATGGAGGGTAGATTGCTCAGTAGGAAATAAAGCACGTTTCCCCTCTGTCTCTCTCTTTCTCCCTCCCATGTGTTTCTCTCTCAATCTTTCACCCATTCCATCTCTCTCTCTCTCTCTCTCTCTCTCTCTCTCTCTCTCTCTCTCTCTCTCTCTCTCTCCCTCTCCCTCTCCCTCTCTCTCCCTCTCTCTCTCTCTCTCTCTCTCTCTCTCTCTCTCTCTCTCTCTCTCTCTCTCGTTGATGCGCTGTTCTGATCTGCAGGCTCCCAAACGCGCGCAGCGGTAAACATAACAATCTTAAAGAGTACAGGTGTGTTTCACAGTACACAGCTGGAAGCGTTGACAAACATTGCTCTAGCCCCTTAATGAGGGCAGAAACTAAAACTTTTTGTGTATACACAAACACACACACACACACACACACACACACATGAACGCGTACACAAAGAAATACACATGTTCATGCACGCACACACACACACAACCACACATGCATGCAATAACTTTTTTTTAATGTCCTTGTATCAGAACTCATGGTATGTCTAAAGGCAAAACTTCTGGTTTAAACTAGACACTGGCTGCAAATAAGTCTTTTCTAACTCTATTTTGAGTAAATGTCAGTGGAGTGGGGGCCTGGCCGGTAATGTAAAGTCATGCAATGTATTGCAACACTTCCTCACCATTTACACACATGTCAATCACTGAAGGGTATATTAACAGGACTGTGTCGGAAATGATGGTCCGGCAAGCACAGATTGAAAAGATCCAGACACCCAAATGTATCTGAGGTTGGGTGCGAATGCTAACATATAAACTAAAGATACATATTTAATGGTCAATTTTTATGGAAATAAAATGTGAAGGCGAAAGGGCTATTTTATATGAACTAATGTTCATGCCTAATGATATCTTACTCGCCAAGTGCGACGGTGATATTACAGGCAGATTTTGTTAGGGTTCAAATGATGCGTAGGAAAGCAGATCAACAACGATGTTAGACATTATCAAAAAATCTTCTTGGGAGTCTTGGGAGACCTCTGCGACGTATACCTTAAACAACACAGATCCATGAGTAAACAGACAGATGATGAACATCTGCTGTTAAACATCACTCGGTCCCCTAACTCCGGCCACACATTGGTATTTCCCCTGTGTCCATTCACGAAAAAAAGTAATTTCAGAACCATGCAGGACTTACTGAATAATGCCTTTGTGTGTGTGCCACAATTGAGTCGATACACTCACCAAATGCTGGACCAATAATAAGAACCACCAAATTACAGTGAGCTCAAGTTTCATTTAGGGCAGGGGGCGAGGGGAGTAGCGGCTTAGCCTTCAGTCGGTCTATGAGATTGCTTTCGAAGGCACACTGCCCTCAAGCTGTTTAGAAAGCAGTTAGCTACGTTTACCTTTTTTTCAAACAATGCAATACAAAAAAACAGCTAGTCTGAAAGCAGTACAGTAAGTCACTGTACCATTCTCCCCCAAGAAAACAATGTCTACGTTCAAATGTTTAAACAACTTTGGTTGTAATGAGCAAACTATCCTAATAATTCTGCAAACAGACTCCGGCTGTGGCCAAATAATCACATTGTTAAAAGTTGAATATTGAACAACGATATAAAATAGATATTGCAATGGTGACTTTTTGGTTAGATAATGAAGAACTGATGCTAAGGACGGGGTATATTTTATATCCTGAACTGTGAGCTGGTACGTTAGAAGATTTACAGACCTAGGTTGGTACATTTAGAGTTATTTCTGTACGTGTATTGTTATGCTAGTATATAAACAATATGACCGGCTGCCCTAGAGCAGCTTAATGGGGGTCACATAGGTACTGTACATAGAGGGCAGCGAGTGGAACCAAACAAAATCCCATCGTTCCAATCGAATTTCTCAATCACATGAAAGGAACATGTGATCCACTCACTGATCCTTGCTGTCCTGATGCCCCCCCGTTTGGCACTGTTTCCTCACATAATGCCTTGGGAAACATTTATTTTCGGAATTCTTTGCTGACGTGTTATGTAATACATTTGACACTGACGATTTAACACTGTAAATGTGTTGTTGTGTGTGTGTGTGTGTGTGTGTGTGTGTGTGTGTGTGTGTGTGTGTGTGTGTGTGTGTGTGTGTGTGTGTGTGTGTGAGAGTGTGTGTGTGTGTGTGTGTGTGTGTGTGTGTGTGTGTGTGTGTGTGTGTGTGTGTGTGTGTGTGTGTGTGTGTGTGTGTGTGTGTGTGTGTGAGTGTGAGTGTGTGAAGATGTGCATCAGTCTAGTATTAAATCTGGTCATATTTGGCTTTTTATGATACACTCCCAAACAAAGACACATGATGGAAAATAGGCGCTTACACCCCCACACGTAGATAAAGAAGACCAGGCTGACAGATACTGCTAGTATAAATGCTAGGGTTTCCTCCACCATTTGAGTCCTCTTCACAAACAGCAGCTAATCACTGGAATAACAAACACACACACAGACACACAGAAACACACACTCGTCTGGATTCGGATCCTATCCCTTTTATTCCTGCTGCCCCACCAGCACTAGTCCTGACAGTATTCCCAACTGTACCATTTTTGGAGAATTCTCAGGTTGTAATGCAGAGACTTTTCCTTGATACATACCATGTCAAAAATCTGAATTCTTATTCTTAAAATAATTCAATGATTTTGGATTTTTTTTATACAAATCTTAGCCCACAGTCAATATAAATTTAGAAAATGGCTTCAGTCTAGATGGCTGCCACTCTTCTCTCTCTCTCTCTCTCGTGCCGATGCGTGAGCGTTTTTGGAGGTTGTAGGGAATGTGTTCGACATTGACTGGTTCTTTTCTCTTTAAGGTTTGATTTTTCACAGGTGTTTTTATCATATTTATTTTCTATTATTTTCCCAAGCACTGTCCAGCAATCTTTCAAGGTTTTTAAAACAAAAATATGGCGGTAGCTAGTGGTAAGCTAGTGGTTTGTTGTGCCAAAAATTGAATAGGGTGGTAAGAAATCTCTGGCTCTGGCCCTGCGTTAAGGTGACTGACGGTGTTGAGTTCTCGGGGGAGGAGTGAGGGTCAGCGCTGGGTGCGGTGGTGGGCTATGATGGTATCAAAGCAGCGTCCAGAATGAATAGAGCTGTGGTTATGTATCTAGACTCCACGGATAAAGTGAACACTCTTGTCGAACAACGCATCCCTTTGAGAAACACGCATACGGCGGTCGTCTTTGTCATAAAAAAGTCTAAATGCCCCCCAATTATTTGATTTTTACCATCGTCTTCAAGCTGACACTGTACCAGCCCACGATTTTAATTTTCGGAAAAGATGATGTTAATGGAAACAAAGCAGGAAAAATAAATACAGCATTGGTACTTAAGCCGTCGGAGCAAGCAGAGAGCACTGACACAACCGCCGATGGTTCAGATGCTAGCTGGACGCCTGAAGAGATTAGCAACGTTTCCCTAACCTCCTCAGCTAAGATTGCTAACTCTAGGCTCATTCTTTTGCTATATGCACCGAGGAAATGTGGGCCAGAAAAAAAGGAGGCATACCCCTTGGTCGATTGTAAGGATGGTAAAACAGATGAATGGCTCTCCTACTCTGTCACACATAATGGAAAAGAGAAGAGGGCAATGTTGACGTCTCTTAGGGGAAAAAAATAAAAACGCATGCAAAACAATGCAGGAAAAGAGAGAATCAAGGAAGTCTGTGACAATATGAATGCATCGCACCAGAGGGCTATGTGCGCATTATTTCGTTCTTTTTACGACTCGGCACACAATGACATTTTCTGATAATGACCGATTACTCGAGTTACAAGGCGAAAATGTAATTGACACTTAAAATGTAATTTTGCACTCTAGATACAACGCAGAAAACCGACCATATGCATGATAAAATCAGCCAAAGAATCGAAGAAATACTTAGAAGAAACCGCCAGCCCGGGATGCACAACTGCACTGATCGAGTACCTCAAGTTCGAGCTGTGAACCACATTTTATGTTTCTAGATTTGATTGAACTTCCAAGGCATTGCCTACATCCCAGGCTGGAGCCCGCTGTTGGTGAAACTGTGTCTGACGTCAGTGGTGTGAACCAATCTTCAGGCATTTATGGATAAATGATACACTGTGTACAACAGTTCACCCCAAAACCAAACAAGAACTGGAAGAGTTTGCTGCGGAATTGCAGTAAAAAAAATAATTTGTGTGTTGAGCACGAGATGGGTGGCCAGACCTTTCATGTCTGCCTTGGAATCATTTTGAATCATAATGTGCTCACTATATTAGCTTTGCGAGGACAGATGAGAAACGATTGGCCTCCGGTAGGAAACTACATGAAGGTCTGTTAAAGAGGCTAACTTCAAAGCATTTCTTGTTAGATTTAGCACTCATGTATGACACGTTGAATGAGTTGGCCCTGCTATCAAAAGGTTTACAAAAAAACCACACAATGTCAGTAACCTGCACAGGCAAACTGATCAATCGTAGCATTCGGTTCATTGATGGACTGTGTGAACGACCAGGGACCAAAGTCCTTGTGGCTGAAATTGAAATATCAGAAGGCAGGTTTTGCACAGTTGTGCTGACAGACAACTAAAAAATTGTTAGAATCAATCGCCAGCAGTTTCTCAGAAGTCTAAGCAATAATCTGAGCAATCAATGTTCACTGCTGCATCATTGAGGAGGTCAGTCCCCTAGGTCGAGTCGGACTCAGAGTGGGTCAAATTAATTGCAGCACTGAAGGTCCTGGATCGCGACCAATGGCCACCAGCACAGAATATGCCGCCCAGTTTTGGGTACGGGTAAATAGGTGAACTCTTCAAAAGATTCATGCTGCCAACTTTGTGTGCAATTAATGGATTCAGGTACTTTATCAAGAGCACTGGGGATTCTATACCTGATGAGCTCAGGCCTTTAATGAATTGCATGAAACTCATCCAATGCAGCACTGCAGAGTGTGAAAGTAAACAGTAGCTAAAGTAAGTAAGTAGTAGTTGCTGTATCTGGTGATTATTTTAAGCATTTCTTTCTTTGTGCGTGTGAGTGTGTGCACACGCTTGTGGGATTCTTTATGATGACGTATTTAAAAATAGCGTTCCCCCAACTTAAAAAAATCTGCATAACACCACTGCCTCTGACATGTTGCTCACAGACAGACTACTTTCAGATGGACAGGGGAGACAGGGTTATAGTCTGGAACGAGTATGAATTTCTTTAGAAACAAAAGGGGACATTTTGACGTTTATTTTCCTAACTGTTTGTTCTTCATTGATACTGCGAGGAAATTAAAGAGACAGAGAGGCGTGGAAAGTATTTTAGAGAAAAATGTATACAGGCTAAGAAAACTGTTGGCAAGGCTGCCACAAATGAGGAAGATGAATTGTCCAACAGTGAATAATAATCTGTTGAGCAGATATACATTATTGATACGTTTTTTCTTGTTTTCCACACTTGTTTTCAACACATTATAACCATGAGCAGTTTTAAGATAGTGTCTTTAAGTCTCCACGGTGCAGGAGATGTAGAGAAAATAGAGTCGTGAATACAAAGAACATTGAAATTGCTTTTACCCAAGAAACGCACAGTAGCTAGGGAGCTGAGGTTGAATGGCAGAGAGAGTGGGGTGTTTAGGTTGTTTTTAGTCATTTGAGTTCAGCATCAGGGGGAGTTGCAATACTTTTTTCTTTTTTTCTTTTTTTAAATTTCCTTTGATTGTGAAGAAATTGCTAAGGGCCGTCTACTAAAGGCAAGATATGAAAAAAACATAGTGTTGTTTACGCACCAGCTTGCCTCGGGATAGATGTGTGTTTTAAGATGAATTGTCACCTTAAAAGGCTGCAATTCAAGCAATTTTTTACGTGATTTTAACGGCACCATCAGCGATTTGGGAAGGAATCACATCAAACGACCATCACTACCAAGGCTTGACAGATTTGAGTGTTATGGACACCCCATTTTGTCTTTTTTTAATGTCATGTTGAAAGCAAATCGTCTGAGAGACATGACGGATCCGGTTGTCCACACAGACCAATCAAATTGTATCCTGGGCAGATTGATGAAACATTAATTAATTCGGGACTTTTTGGACATTTCTAGTTCATTTGATGTCTGCTTGGTTTTATTGGCATGGACCAAGAAAAAGCATATGACCGGGTGGAGTAACAATACCTCTTGGAAGTCTTTAAGAGACTTTTAGTTTCTCGTCTGGTTTCCTTCACCTGATCAGGGTGGTCCATAGTGAAGCTGAAAGTGTATTGAACGTAAACAGTGGCTTAAACGCTTCTATTAACATTACTAGGGGAAATCAACAGGGCTGTTCTTTCTCTGATGTGCTTTGCTCACTTGCGAACAAACCCTTACTATGTAGGATTAGGAAAGCTGGGTAACGGTAGCTGATGTGTCGCTCGATTATGTCTATTTGCGTATACAGATGTTGTCATCATAGCTATTAAGGAAGATAGTGAAGTTCACACGTTGATCCACATTGTCGAGCTTTATGGGTTAATCTCATACTCAAAGGGACATTTTGCTAGAAGAACAATCAATTGTGGGAAAATGGCAAAAAGAAAAAGTGGAACTAACTGAAGGGCTTATATGGACCACAAACAGTATAAAGTACCTAGGAGTTCACGTGATGGATGATTAAGGGGTCAAAATGATGTTGTGGGACCTGCAGTATATCGACTTAGCGTTTTAGACACCCCAGCAAGGATTCAGGGCATTATTTTAGAGTTACAGTATATTTAGGATATGTTGCACTGGATACCACAATATTTTGTGTATGTATCTAAAGAGGGGAAGGACAGGGTTTAGTTCACCTTGAAAGTAGAAGGGCAGCTTTTAGATTTAAGTTTAAATATATTATTTTATATGATCCGCAAGATTTAGCAGAAATGTTTTTAGGTTGAGTTGGGAATTACAACTTGGGTATGGAATTTTGTATTCTTGACTCATCTTTTCTTAATCGTAAATGTTTGCCGCTTTTCTATTTTAGTGTTTTTTAAAACCTGGAATATCATGAATAGAACTAGTTCAGACTCTAATCAATCAATCACTTCACTGGCTTCTAAGGTAGCCAGTCCTTAAAGGAGCATGGCTGGAGATTCCCTGTCAACCTGGGACTTTATTCAGATGCGATGTGGTTACGGTGAAAACCCTTGTACAACTGACTTCTCTGTGGGAAGATAGCTAACACCTTGGCACTGGCTGCCAATGTGGTGATTCATTCTAATCACCTGATGGAACAACTTCTTGCAAGCTTCACCAACACCTTATCAGAAGAGGGACAGAAACAACTTGAAGACGTATGATGTAATGGAGTGACGGCACCAGATCAGAATGACCATTTTCAAGGTTGGCTTTTAAGGCTAAAGCAACAGGTGCTGAGCCCTTTTCCGGAGTTGGTAAAGAGTGGATGGCACTGGACTGTGTTATTGGGAACAATCAGTATAAAGTGTGTGTTAAAGCTGTGAACAAAGGAAAAGTTCCGACTTGGAAGGATACACCCCGGAGAGAACATTTTAGAGTCAAGGGAAAGAAAAATCCAGCTCGAGGCATGTTATACAAGCCACCGTTGACAAAAACATTGTTGATCGGCATTGGTGTGTTCTACACGGGATAATTGCAGTGAATGCGTTCATATCTATTTTAAACCGTGCGGTTTCAGATAAATGCCTGTTTTGTTCATACAGAGCGGCAATCTTTCACAGTTTTTTATATTGTTGCAGATTGACACTATTTTTCACACTGCTAGGTAGTTTGTTAACTTCCTTTGGAGAGCTTTAGTGGGCCGTTTTTTTTTTTTGTTACTTTTCTTATGGCAGGACAAAACAAAAGGGAGATTGATACATTTGATGTTTGACGAACAAAACAAGCGATCTACTATAGTAGGAAGCAGAAAATAGAAATAAGAGTGTGTGGTATCTTTCAAGGGTTTGGTAAAAGTGAGGATTTTACTAGAATGTATGTAAAGATGAAGGATCAGTATTTTTTTTAAATGTTTGGGTTCTCATAAAGAATTATAATTGTAATTTCTTATTTTCTCTGTCTCTGTCTACGTCTCTCTCTCACACTCTCTTTCTCCTCACTTGATAGCTGTCTTGGGATTCAGGTGGGCTGTCTGGGGAGTGTGGTTGAATGGTGTTGTGGGGGGGGGCATACATAATTGCTGGTATTTATCTCACCTGAGAAGCCAACGGCCCTCAGTGGCGGTTCATAACCCCGGCATGAAATTGATGGTGGAATTACACGGGAGGGCACCCACGCAGTCAACCCCGGCCCTCGTACTTTCAGTAGCGGGGAGGGGTGTTATGTCAAAGCTGTAGCCATAGTGGTAGATTACAAGCAATGTGTGGATGTTTGTGTGTGTGTGTGTGCGCAGGTGGGCATGCGTGCGATGGTGTGTGTGCCCGTGTGTAATTTTCCTGCCAATGTTTCTGTATAAAATTCTCCCCCGTCGAATGCATCCACTTCCCTGCAATGCTAAGGTGTCTCTGACACTGAGGTGTGTGAGCAGCCTCACATCAAGAACATGAATGTTCTGTGTTGAATTGGACTGTGTGATCAGGCAACAGACACCACATATATATGTGGCACACACGTGTCTTTATGTGGGCCAATCAGGGAGCAACAGCTCCCTGGCCCTACAGGCAGTTTATAGACATCATCATGTCTAGCCAAATGCGTTTGCAAAAGTCTGAAATTGAATGCATTATGTATGTGCAAATTATTTTTAGAACATTTTCCTAACATCAATGGGTGAAATTGATAAAAGCTCATTTTGCTGTTTACCAGTAAATTGTTACAGAATATAAACTTAAAATCAGTCTTTGCTGAATGTTGCAGAAATTATTAAATATTTTATTATTTAGAAATTTAAACATCCAATTTCAATACTTAGCTTCCTCCACTGGAGTTAATGTAATTACATTGTATGGTTTAAAAAACGGGAGAATATTACAGTTTCTCCCATAAGTTAAGTGAGTCAATGGGTTGCATTACATTAGGTTTACGCGAGACATCTTTCATTACGCCTCAGCGACCCATAAACATGTGAAAAGTAAGACGCAGCCGAGAATGAATCATACCAACAACAGCTAAGAGAGACGTTTCAGAGTGCTGGTTCACCATCTGCTTAACAGATAAGCTTGCTACATTTAAAGTAGAAGAAAAAAAATCCCTTCATTTGCATAGTCGTACGCTTTTGACTAAATCCTCGGCACTTACTGCCACTTCATATTGCGCCTGCCAACAGAAACTATGAACGCACACTATATGATCAATAGATGATTGAAAGTCTTTCACTATATGCCTGCTGATTCGTGATGCTCGTTAAACAGTGAAGAAGCTATATGTTTTTTTTACTTGGTTACCCGACACTGAAATATCAGGGTTATCCTTAAGACGGATTGCTACAATCACAACCATGTTCAATTCAACAATTTCAGAAGACATGTGCTTCACAAAATGATGACACTTATGCACTGTTTATCCCGCTGGGCTATAAGCATATGCTGTGATGGCCTCCCCGGCATTGTGGTGAGTCAAGACATTGATGAATAGCTTCTTTCTTGAAACACTTGATTAACGAGTTTCACTTTTATGGAAGCACATATACGTTGGAATTTTTCCCTCCAGTGGCTATGTCTTCTCTTCCGTAAAGTATTGACATGTCTGCGTCGTGCAAGGGTCAGTATATATACTTTTTATTAATCATTCTCATTTCTTTCTCCCTCCTGTAAAAGTTACAGTTGAAGTGAGTTATAGGGTAATAGTCACTTCAATCTAGTGGCGGTTGTATGAATTGCTGGGTCTAACTGGGAAGGACGGTGGTGTATGTGGAGATTTATTACCTGAGCCAACAGACGATACATTACCACCTTTTACCTTTTACCTTTACATTAAGTGCTTAATTTGGATATGTTGACATATCGTTTATAGGAACTTTGTGGGTGGCGACATGCAGAAGAAAATAAAGTAACAAGGATGCAGTGAAAAGGGCCAGAGTCATCTGACCCTTTTCACAAGCTAATCGTCTGTCCGAGTTGTGTGGGCGACAAATCGAATGCAGCTGTCCTCCACGCCTCTACCTGGTTTCCCCTCTTAGCCCCTGGTTCTGACCTGCTTCCACAGGAGGGATAAAGGAAACGGCACAACATGCAGTCTGAGAGGAATACCACAACTCTACCGTTTTCCTTTCATCCTGTCAACCTTTTCTCTATTTTAAGCGCACGTAAATAGACAAACTCATTCAAACGCACCTTACAGAGAGAGATGAACACACACACATGGATTATGCCACGCTTGGCGCACTCAAACACACACACACACACACGCACACAACTGTAACACAAACACAGCTCAACACACACCCTCATGCTTATACACACACACACACACACACACACACACACACACACACACACACACACACACACCTGTAACACTAACACACCTCAAACACACACCTTCATGTGCATAAACACACACGCACATGCACACACTCGCACACAAACCCCCACACACATAAAAAACACACAAAGTGCCACCTGCCTTGACAAAGTCACAGCATGGAAGGCGGCCCGCCTCTGGAGGTGGTTTCCGTGGAAACAGACAGGTAATGGCAGGTGAGAGGGCCCTGATGTGAGGGTGAAAGCTCCCACAAAAAGGGGGGGCTGGGGCTTGGGGGCCAAGACGACGTGCGATGCAAATAATAAGAATTTGAATAAAATGTACGAGTCTTCTCCAGTCAGATTCCAGGCTGTTTGTAAAGTTCTGCCTAGTGGGTACGTCTCTTGTTATTGTTGCATTTTTCTTGCTTCCCCACACAAGAGCATATTGATTGTGTGGCTGTTAGAGGGACACTTTGTTTGTGGGGAGTCCTTCGATTAACTAGCTCCCCCTCGCAAACAACCTGTACACAGATGAACACACACACACAAACACAAACATGCTCACACAGAGAGAGACACAGGCATTGTATAGAGACACACATGCAAATAGCCAAAGATGAGACCATATGTGAGCGATGTATGATTATATTGTACAGTTAAAAAATCAGGACCACGTAGATATCTTGACATCTGGACCATTTAGATATAAATGCAAAAGCCCACAGACACACACAAACATACACACACTGCTTGTATTTAAGAGAATCAATAAACATGAGGAAAACCTTCTGGAAAATGATACATTTAATGATCTTTGTCTGTCCATCTCACAATCCTCGGCACACTACCACTACTCAACTAGACTCACACACACAACCACACACACATACCTTCCAAAATACACACACTAACACACACAAAATGATGATACAGATTCAAATATGCAAACAGAAACACACTCACAACATGCACAGACGCGTTTTGCGTTTTGGAGATCATTTGTGCTGTGATGTATTACTTTGAAACGCAACAGATCTAGATACCAAATGGAATGTATTTATTTTGATTAAACCATGTTTTCTCGTATTCAGATGTGTTTGTTTGTGTGTGTGTGTGTGCTCGCACATGTGTGTGTGTTTGTACGGCGTTAGTGAGGGTGTCATTTAAAGAAGTGCATTGGGTTTGCGGGCTTCAGGAGAAACACACATAGTTATTCAACTGCTCGTGTCAGAAAATCAATGAAACATAGACACATGCACTCATCTGCACACCTATCTAGTAGAAAATCAACCAATTATAAGCCAGGTATGCCGCCATAGGAGCACTTGAGTGTGTGTGTGTGTGGGTTGGTGGGAGTCTATGTGTGTGCGGCTGTGTATGTGAGTGTGTGTTTGTGTATGCATGTGTGTTCGTCTGTGTGTCTGTGGCTGTGTGTGCGTATGTTTGTGTGTGTGTGTGTGTGGGTGTGTGTGTGTCTCTGTGAATGCGTGTGTGTGTGTGTGTGTGTGTGTGCGCGCGTGCGTGCGTGCGTGTAGTTGCACACGTCAGAGGTGTAGCTGAGCTGAATTGGAAAGCATCTGTGAAAGCTGACCTAACAAGGGCCTTATTGCCCACTCCTGCTCTCTCTCTCCTCTATGTTGCATTCTCTCACCTTCCTTCCTTCCTTCCTTCTCTCTCTCTCTCTCTCTCTCTCTCTCTCTCTCTCTCTCTCTCTCTCTCTCTCTCTCTCTCTCTCTCTCTCCCCCTCTTAGCTCTCTATATCACTCTATCGCTCCCTCTCTACTTTATCTCTCTACCCTCTATTTTCTATAGCTCCCTCTCTTACAGAAGAATAAAATTTTCCACCCGGTTCAAACACCATAAAATATGAACTAGTTCAGGACTAACAACACAAGACAGCCAAGCCTGTACTGTCTTCCATCACACATTGGATGCCATTACACATCAGGTATCCACTGGTAAAACCTGTTTTATGGTTACGTTTTATATTGTTGTAAATTGCATCGACGACATCCCTCAAAGAAAAGGCATAACATCTTCAAATTTGTACCCCTCATCTTCCAATGGTTAAGTACCGCCTCATATACTCAAAGGTTCTCAAATATTACAGGCACAATGATGGGCAAAACGGATCAAAAACATCCCTGTGAATCCATCTTCAGGACACACAGCGAGCGCAATCCACATTCCCCTCATCAAGACCTGTGCCCACTATTCGTTCACACGTGAGTGGGCGGCATTACATTTCATGTTTGCACCTGGGACTCAAGCATTTTATGTCCATACATCCTAGCAGTTAAGCAAGCTAGCTTTGTTGTGTACGGGGAAGGGGTTAACCTAAGAATTGTTGGTGCTTGGCACTTGGTTCTATGAACCTCCTTACTGTACCGACAGCTATATATTGTTGCCCTTTCTTCGGACAAATGTACTTATTGTAAGTCGCTTTTGATAAAAGCGTCTGCTAAATGCCCTAAATGTAAATGTGAATGTCATGGCTGCCGGTCATTGTCTACTGATGAGCCTGTGACATGACAGACACTACCTATGAAAATACAAACAACACAAACCGCAACTTCAAAGTGAAAGTGAAAATGAAACTTACACATGCTGGGAGAACTCGGGCACCTCGTCGTTGATGTTGGCCATGCGTATGCGCACGGTGGCCGTGCCGGTCCGGGGAGCCTGGCCGCGGTCCACCGCCATCACCACAAACTCGTACAGATGGTTGGGTCTCTCGAAGTCCAGCGGGCCAGCAGGGAAGATGGTGCCGTGCGGGGAGATGGTGAAGTCCGGGCTCAGCGTGTAGTAGGTCAGCTCGGCGTTCTCCTCTGAGTCGCAGTCGCTGGCAGACACTGCAAAGAGAGGGGTTGGGAAAGAGCCATTTACATTTAAATTAGGGAAGTTAAACTAGGAGTCAAACTTAAGCCCGACGAGTCACATCGTGGTCCCTGTTGAGAAGAGGGCAAGAGAGTCAGTCCATAGCCACTATTGAGTGTGTGACAGAAAGAAAGAAAAAGATGGAGGGAAACATCCAAACTGAAGTCATTTTCTAAAGAGAGAGAGAGAGAGTGATACAGTCCATCTGTTGTAACTTTCAAGAGTTAGAGAAAAAGGGAAAGAGAGATCTGTAATCATTATCTAGGGAGAGAAAAAAAGACAGGGAGAGAGAGAAATGCAGAGAGAGGGAGAGAAAGCAATAGATAGAGACATACAGATTCCCATAGGGGAGAGTAGGGTCGGTGAATGTGTGAAGGAAATGTAACGGTCTACAACAGAGCAAATGTGCTGTGTGGGTGAGTTGGCACTTTTCTGTATGTAGGAGAGGATGGAGATAGTATCTGCACTGGGCACATGGACAGCAGCAGCAAACGACCAGCAGCTAGGATCCAAGTGCATGGACAAAGAGAGAGAGAGGGGGGGGGGGAGCAAGCGAGAGAGAGAGAGAGAGAGAGAGAGAGAGAGAGAGAGAGAGAGAGAGAGAGAGAGAGAGAGAGAGAGGGGGGGGGGGAGAGAGAGAGAGAGAGAGAGAGAGAGAGAGAGAGAGAGAGAGAGAGGGGGAGAGGGAGAGAGAGAGAGAGAGAGAGAGATCAAAATCTGAGAATGGTCATTTTGCAACATTTTGCTTCGCTGCAACACACATTGGGAATCCATGGAGCAGGGAGCATTCCCTGGCCTGAATTGATTGCCTTGCTAAAACTGAAAGTGCCACCAGGGATTTTGAATAAGCATATTTTCCGCTAACAAGAACACTCTTGATTCTACATTTTCCCTTACATTGCATTTAGCAAGCGTATACATCCAACATATGAAAGGAGAAAGTTATTGAAACAAACATGATGTTACTGGAATGCACAAACTCTGGGGCTCACATGAAAAATATGCTTATTTGCACGTACTAATTACCTTGAGAATACAATACATATGCTGATTTAAAGTGCATATTTAACAGTTCATTGTTTAAGGATAATAATAATTGTGATTCTTCCAAAATATTTAAGGAATTTCAGATCCAGCTATAAAGTTAACAGGTCAGTGAACAATACATCGATTTTTTTTTTTTTCAACTTGGAACATTTTATATGATCAATTTAGTAATCAATGACATATTTTTACTGTTACTAAAGTAAGACTAAAGTAATCCAGAGGAAAACTATCTCAAATCCAAAGTTTTTGCCAGTCTCTGCCAACCAGTTTGTGAAGACTCTTCTCTGCTATGAACTCAGGTTGCCTTGTTTTCTCGTGTCGTAGAGGGTGCTGATAATATAACACCAGGTTGTGCTGTGCATTCGCTCATAATAAGGCATATACACAACAACAGTACTAAACGTTGCATTGGGTCGTTTTAATGGCAAAACCGCGTCCCCCTCCCCCTAGAACTCTTAAATCTTAAACTTAAATCCAACTGTTTGAAAACGATCTAAAACAGAGGGATGAACTCAATTCTAATTACAATTTAATACAAAATTGAATTAATTCATTTTAGATAGTAGCCTTCTTTCAAAACAAACGAAAATCCATGACTTGAGCAATTTTTTTCCATCTTTTAATAATTTACTATGTTTTTTTTGGAGAATAGAATGGTAGCTAGTAATGGCCCAACTCGTTTATTGAATAACCCTTTTTACCTGAGCATTGTTGGCTGATTTGTTTCTGTTCAGTAGGTTTATTTTAAGAGTTTAAACTACATGGGAAGTACATGGTTGTGGTCTGAAATCAGACATTCCTCAAAGCCACCCAATGATGAATGTAATCATTAAAGTCCCTGTAAGACCGTAACTCATACCAACTACATTGATTGCATCGTAAATATTTCATATGGAAAATAAATTGGATATTGGATAGAAGTCATTTTAATTCCAGCGGGGTGATAAATACAACGTCACTACTCGTCATTACGACTGTCGCCCCCTCCAACATCCCCGGGCGGTTATCGGCGACCTCATATCTATGGACTAGGAGTCCACAAATCAATGTTACGCACAGCGTCGAATGATAGGTATATTGGGTGATCAAGATGAGCCTAACGCAAGTCACAGGTTTGGGTTCAATAACTAATTATCGAAAGACAAGAAATGTCAAGGCCACCGCTAGCCCCAGCCTACTTTTTACTGTTACTGTTGTGCAGTTACAGTAACACACCCCCCCCCCCCCCCCCCCCCTACAGTGTTGTGAGAGTAAAGGTGTTGTTTTGGTAGGTAATGGACAACCCTTGCGTGTAGATCCAAAATCTCTCTGCTGTACACATAACCATACATCACCTGAGCAATGACTATAAGATAAGACAAAGGCAGTTATCCCTATCACAGCAAGTAGAGCCTGACATTTACGCCCAGATCATAGTGTGATTCCATTGCTTGAAAACATGTATTTGAGCAAGATTGGGTTTCCATGCGTTTCAAGGAATTATAGAAAACAAGAGATATGCTGGCACTCATCAGTGGTATCTGTTGCTAAGTGTATAAGCAATAGATTTGTGGCAAAACATTTTGCAACAATAATTGAAATAGTTAAAAAGGACTGGAAAGAGGATGCAACATTCTGGGACGGGCGCTACCTGCATCGCAGCGTAACCCGATGTCTCGTATCCACATTCATATTCATGTATTTCCGTAAGCAAACGCTGTCATAACAAGCATCAAAGTGAGCGTAGGCCTATATATTCTTGAAAGAAGAGCAATCCTCTGCTCTTCCTGTCTTGCTGACTCATCTTTAATTTGTTCTTAAAACATCCCGCGAGTAAATAACTGAAATTAGTTTCACGTTCCATGTAAGCCAATGTGTTCTTTTTGCCGGCTTGCAAAGCTTTAAAGCGAATAAATGAAAGAGAGCTGTTGTCTTTGAGATGAAACTTGTTACAACTCCTGCAACATTGGACTGAATTCAATCTTTGCGCTATTTAGTCTTAGTTCACTGCGTGTTGCAGCCTTTACAAAATGAGTGCAAATTGGCTTTGAGTTCATAACAACCACATCTATTTTCATTCCTTAACAAACATGGTTCATGACTTAAAAAGGAAAAAAAAGAATGAATGTGTTATGAACAGGAAGCAAGGCTGAATACCCCCCCCGATCAAGGAGCGGGGGGGGGTTACCCTACTGATGATGTGTTGTTGCAATAGTAATCCTGCTCAGTACGAGAGGAACCGCAGGGGTTAATATATACTTTTGTAGTCAAGGCGGGGCCCTACTGTTGTTAAGGCGGCCGCCTTGACCATACAGTGCTGGCGGAAACACTGACTATACCCATACGTACCCATAGTTCTACAACTACCCTTGTAACTAATTTATTTATAAATGTATTTATAAATTATTATTTCAATATCTTTCTAAAATGATAGCTAGCAATTCAAAAGATTAAACCATACAAACCATTCATGACTACAAGAGAGCATAGGCAATGATTTACCATGTTTGCTAAGCAGTCTCAAGTAAAGTCAAGCAGTCTTAGACATGGGAACATGCATGCACCCACCCATCACAAATGCATGTACATTTAGAAAATGTATACTTGCAAACATACATACAAATAAATACAGTGTGTACACCTCTATGCACATGACACAGCAGGGTGAATACTTTGAACCTCTTACTGGCATCCAGCCCCAACACCTGCTGTGTGGCCTACATCGCACACACATACACACACACAAACGAAAATGCATGTACACATACACACAGTCACACACACATATAAACACACACACACACACACGCATGTACACACACACACAAAAATGCACACACACAACAGCTTTTAAGACATACACACACCAACATACAATCATTTACAAACACACACCTATGTAAATGCACAAACATGGGAATGCCCACGTTAAGACATAGGCTTACACAAACAAATTCATTTGCATATCATGCCCTAGATATACATCGGAATTTGTACCTGAATTAGCTCTGACTTCTTCAGAAAGTGTACATTGTTTTGTATAATTAAGTACGAAAATATATACCGCGCATTATGATAAATTTGATAACAAATTCTTTAATTGAACAAATCAATAGGGAACGTGTGGATAGAAAAAAAAACATATTATGTAGCAACAGAAGGTGATTAAAATTAAAGCGAAACATGTTTCCCACTCGAGACAAGATCCATTCTGCTGGCTGTCTGAACGCCCTTAATGCGCATTCTACAATTAATAGCACACTTTCAACATTACCATTAGATCTTGAATCGTTCTCAAGCTTCCAATTGAGGGTAGGTTGGGATTTGGACGATATTATTTTTGCAATAATATGTTACAGACTTTACTACACAAACCTGTTTTATTATCCGTGTAAGACACTGTTACTCTGGCTACGTCTGCCAGCTCTTCAGTCAAACAGCGTTTAATTGGTTGCACGCTATGAAGGGATAGTTACCGTCGAAATGCAGGGTCAAGCTAACCCTATTTTTGTGACCCACCCCAATACAACTCAACGTGTATTTCCGCATTCAAGATTGAAAAATTAAGCTGTGCGCATTATCATTCTAATTACGTTTATTTATTTGAAAACGTTATTTCATCCACCGCATTTGATTCAATTTCAGACAGCCTATGTTTGTTTTGAAGTCACGTAATTGGATGGAGTGTCGAGGACTTAATTACTATACCCCTTCTGACCTATCTAATTTCACTCATGACACAGCCTGGAGACACTAGACATGTCCCTAGGAACGACCAACGGGGAGACCTTTGGAACAAGATAATTATGAGTCAACATCAGAGCTGCACACAAACCTTCCTTGTACAAACCAGTCAGCAACAATGTGTCCATAGAATCCCATCGTAAAGACAGCATCATTTAGGAGCATTGCAGCAAGGCTGAGCATTGACTGCCACACAGTGAAACAAGAGGGAGAGAGACGGATGGAAACTGAGCGAGAGTGGGAGAAGGGCAGAGACGAGAAGGAGAAATACCAAGAGAGAGAGAAAGAGAGAGAGAGAGAGAGAGAGAGAGAGAGAGAGAGAGAGAGAGAGAGAGAGAGAGAGAGAGAGAGGGAGGGAAGACATATAAGTATGAGAGAGGGCGAGAGAACAATATAGCGAGTGGAGAAAGAGATAGAGAAAGGTAAACCATGTTCCAGGCGTTCCCATCTCACCACGGGACGTCTGAAACAATGTGCTCACATTGATCATTATTGAGAGTGCGGGCCGGAGGTTTGGTTTTATGGTTCTACTAGCGTTGAAAGAGAAGCATGCTTCCCAGCATGCCTAGAAAGCATGATTCAGTCACACGGGTTTGTTTCAGTCACATGGGTTCAGCAGCGAGAGAGAGAGAGGGAGGGACCTCTGATAGAAGAGTATAAATTTCTCACTTAAATGTTCCGGGTAATGCTTTTGCAAAATTCTTTGTCATTCCTTATTGTTGTTATTCTAGTCTTTGTCAACTGGTTCACACAGTTCATGACTAGAGCATGAAGTAAAGGACTGGAAAGAGTTTGTTTTTTGTTGTAGATCAGGATAACACCACAGCCCATGAGCCTCTCTCAGCCGAGGAGAAAGGTGAGGATGAGGAGGTGCGCGGCGAAGAAAGAGCGGGAAGGGAGCGTGGCAGTGTTGTCGGCGATAACGACTGGCCTCCAACCAAGTGAACACAAGAGCGGAGTCCAAACCAAGCCTTACCCTTTGTTTCTCTCATTTTTTCCCCACACACTATTCAACCTTTTGTTTTTTCACCCGAGGACTCACCTTGCAGGAGGGAGGTTGCCGTGGTTACGGTCTCCGGCACGCTGTCCTTGCTGTAGATGGACTGCAGGAACTCGGGCACGCAGTCGTTCTCATCCACAATAACCACGCGCACCTGCAGGAGCCCCAGGGGTGGAGAGAGAGAGAGAGAGCGGGTGAACACAGAGCAAGCGGCGGGAGAGAGGGGCCGGGAGACGGTTTCAACCAGGGCCAAGTACAAACACCACTTTCTGAGACGGACGGAGTCGCCGTTCACAGACCGCGACCCGCTGGTCGAACCAACACTCAGAAGCGAAGAAGAAAACATCTTCGACATTATGTGCAGAAAAATAATGGCCTCTTTTCTGAACAAAGAAAATACACTTTTTTTGTTTTTTTTTAAATGAGAGTTGATTGCGCCAGCTGATTTATTAGTATGCAGATAATAGGGCTGGGGGTACAGTAGCCAGGGTAATGATGGCAGGGCTTCTGCCTTTGGACAATGGGGTTGTTAACAGCCTCATAAATAAGGCCCGGGAGAATGAATGTGAAGCAGGGCAAGGAATATGATTACTGTGTGACACTGTGGCCATTAGGTGTTGTGTGTTATCGTGTGCATGTGGGCGCGAGTGTGTGTGTGCGTGCACGCATGCGTCACACGTGTGAGTGTAAATTCACTTCGCCAAGTGCATTTACAACTTATTATCCAAATCTGGTTTTCTGACCATCTGCACAAAGACATCATGATCCCTTTTTACAGCCTGACATTTATATTGGCTTAATGCTTCTTTGTGCAAACTCCCTGACTGTACAACAGGTCACCGGGCAAGGGCTGTAAAACAAGAGAAAACAGCAGTATTTGCTGTAGGAGGAGAGAGGTTTGTTATATCGGAATAGAATGTGACCCTCTCCTCTTCCAGTTCACTGGTCTCTTCCTCCACAGTCGGAGTAGAATTGGATTTATCAAAGGTTTATTTTTGTAAAGGCCCCGATAAGAGCCGTCCTTGTAAGGGCCCGTCGGAACACAATGGTGCTTGTTGGCTTTGCGGTCGTGACTTCGCCCTGGGGGCTTTTGTGCAAACAAACTTCTCGCGAGGTGCTACTGTTGACCGACAGTCAGTTCACATCCCAATAAAACCTGAACATGGTCATGAAAGCTGGCCTGCCCGCCCAGCCCATAACCAATAAGAGCACACTTGCCAAAACGTGCGCACACATGAATGTGCAGTTGGTAAATAGCAGCCGGAGTATGAGAACCGCTGGGCCAGATGAGATTTTCGTATTATCAGATAATCCTTTGGTAAAGATCAGCTCTGCAGCCATGGGCGGCAAAATGAGATCTGACCGTGTTCCTTCCCCAAGGTGGTTTATGTTCTGATGTCGGTGGTCCTGAATACCATTCCCTTTGTGTGTGCGTGTGTGCGTGTATAAAAAATGATGTACGTAATATAAAATAAACCAGACTGGGTTTAGTAAGATATGGACAAATGTGGGGTAGTGTGTGTCGGTGTATGTTTCAGTGTTTGTGTGGGTGGGTTTAGGTGTATGTGTGTGTGTGTGTGTGTGTGTGTGTGTGTGTGTGTGTGTGTGTGTGTGTGTGTGTGTGTGTGTGTGTGTGTGTGTGTGTGTGTGTGTGTGTGACTGTGTACATGTTCACAGGTGTGTTTGCCAACCAAGCAGAGAAGCGAGAGACAATTGAATGAAAAGGGAAGGGAACTCAGTTGTGATGAAGATCGTCGTCCTCAATAACACACACAAACACGCACACGCACACACACCCGCACCCGCCACACACACACACACACACACACACACACACACACACACACACACACACACACACACACACACACACACACCCGGGGCGGGAAGCAGGGCAGCAGTGTGCAGACCGGGGCTGGTTAGGTAACTAATGGTGCCACGGAGCTATCAGTCCCACAGGGGGAGCACTCGGGAAGCCACCTGCAAATGAAAGTCACGCCCGCAGTGCCTCCACTCGACAAAAATCGGAAATATACGACACCTCTGCTCAGCGGCGGGGTAGGAGGCAAACTGGAGGTGAGAACGGGGAGGATGAGGCGGAAACAAGAGACGCAGACCTCGGCTTAGGGAGGTGTCGTGTTCGGCTTAATTGTGAAAAATAACTAATATCCCTACGCGCCGAGTGTCTGCTCGTTTGGAGACAGAAAAGCGAATCAGGTTCGTGAGACGTTGTCGAGCGCTAGGGTTCACAGCGGGGCTGCGGCACCATTTGTGTTTCATTGAACGGTTTTTATTTTTGAGCAGCATAGCTCACAATGCTACAGTGCTGATGGGAGGGCGTGGGTCAGCGCTGGCCCGATCGGCAGGGTTCAAGACAGGCCGCGCGGGGTTACCGAGAGGGCGCGGCGGGGGTGTGAGGAAGGTGGGTGGGGGAGCGCGATAGGTCAAGCATGCACAGGCCCAGACATGCACTCGCTTATCAGTGCCGGTCTGAATACTTTTCTTTCTTCATGTCTGTCTTTACTGGGGGTCATTCCCTCTGCCTTCCTTTTCCTTTCTGTTTCTCTTTATTCCCCTTCGCGCGTGGCGGAGGGAAACGCCGCACAATTAATCCATCCATGTGATCTTTCGTATGCACGAGTTTACCCAACACAATGGCAGTATGATAGAAATGTCGGAGGAATCAGGAGTCACCCGTTTCTTAATCATTTCAATAAGCTTCAGCCGTGCTTCCCTAATCAGTTGGGTTACTGTGATTGGGAAGTCAGTAGATTTCCACATGGCACAGTAGCTGCATCCTTTTAATTGAAACGCAACGAGGACCTGAGTGCTTTCGGAAATCCCATGATGTGCTTAGCATTTAGCTGTGTCACGTCTGATGCGCCACACAGCGGAATGCAATTTGGCTAAGGGGATTGCATTTCAAAGCAGATTGCATTAAGAAGTTCTGTATTTCTTCCTCCCCCGCACACCTAGTTTTATCCCCGTATGGCAGTATATCTCCGTAAATGTCATCTGTGCATCGAGTTTCAGGTTAATGCATTAAAGGAACCTTTCATTCCCTTAGAAATGCTCAGCCACTGTGGGCAGAAATAAACACATAAACAAACAACAAAACGCAAAGACAGTTCAACGAAGGTCATCACATAATAGCAAGGTTATAGAAAATATTGAAGTTAAGACACATCAGTCAAACAGCGCACATCAAGGAGGCCATAAACACATAGTGTACACACATGAAACGCAGAGTTAACACTAAGTCTAGGCAGAGTAAACAAACAGTAAACGCCAAGTAAAGACGCATCAAACGCACAGCAGACAAAGAGTATACACAAACTAAACAAATAGTAAACACTAAATAAAAAAAAACGAAATATACAAACCGTAAACGCACAGCAAACGCACCCTATGCAAAGTCAACACACAGTTAACACGCAGTCTACACATAGTATACAAACCGTCAACACACAGCAAACCTACCGTATACAAAGTCAACACACAGTAAACACACAGTCTACACAAAATATACAAACCGTCAACACACAGCAAACGCACCGTATACAAAGTCAACACACAGTAAACACGCAGTCTACACAAAGTATACAAAACCGTAAACACACTGCAACCACAAAGTAACCAGACAGTAAACGCACAACAAACAACAAAGAAACCAGTGAAACACGAGACAAGCAGGCCCCGCCCCTCACCTCGGCGGCGCTGCTCAGGCTGTCCACGCCCTCGTTGGCCCTGACCAGCAGCAAGTAGCGGTGCTGGTCGCCCTCGTAGTCGATGGAGCGCGTCAGGCTGATCTCCCCGCTCTCCGCCGAGATGGAGAACAGGCTGCTGGGGTTGATCAGCAGGCTGTAGCTGATGGGCTCCTTCTGGAAGGAAAGGGCCGGCGTGGTAAGGAACCTGAGGGAGAGGCAAGAATAACAACGGTCAGACCGGAGGCGGAGAGCAGCGGCCTGTTGGCTCCTTCTTAAGGAAGAGGCCGACAGGTTGGGGGTCATTGGGGATGGTACCCGGTGCCTTTTGGCTGGAGTAGCCCTAGCTGCTATGCTATCCTGTACCCCTAACCTTTGAGAGGAAGCGTAAAATGTTAAATAATGTAAATACAAACACCATCATGAAAAATCTTCATATTTTCAGCACGTAAAAAGATTCTGAGGTAAATGCGGGAAAATCGAAAACCTTTCAGAACACGGTCATGAATAGGGAACTCACATATTTAATGTGTTTATTGTGCAGTGTCTACGTTATGTTTCTAGTCCTGGCTGAGAACACAATATCCGCCCTCAGGCAGAGAGTACTCGCCCAAGCCAAATCAAAGAAACTGTGGCCATTAGTAGGAGAGTGGAGCCGCACCAAGAATGGGGCTGGGGATTAAAAGATCCCTTGTTATCTATCGTGCGTGTAAGGGCCTTGGTACGTTCCTGACAAGAAATGGAGCGTAACATTATCGTCTTCAGCAGCTCACTAACTCCGTCAGTCAGAGGAGGCCGGACGCTCAATAATGAGACCACGGCAGAGTCACACGCTATCAGGACCCCCATATTAGCTCTAACAGCTCAATGTGTCTGTGTGGATGTGTGTATTGATGGAAGGTTATGTGTGTGTTATTTGTGTGTGTGTGTGTTTATGTGTGTGTGTGTGTGTGTGTGTGTGTGTGTGTGTGTGTGTGTGTGTGTGTGTGTGTGTGTGTGTGTGTGTGTTTCTGTGTGCGTGTGGTTTATCGAAAGTTATCAGGCGCCTGTGCATGCATCTGAATCATTGTGCCATGCATATTTGAACAGCTATCACACCGGTGCACAACAAGATCTAATATGAACAGGGCTTAGACAATGAATTAAATCTCTCACACACCACTGAATCACTGATTGAAGCTTAGATGAACGTGTATGTGTGTGTGTGGTTGTGTGTGTGTGTGTGTGTGTGTGTGTGTGTGTGTGTGTGTGTGTGTCTGTGTGTGTGTGTGTGTGTGTGTGTGTGGTTGTGTGTGTGTGTGTGTGTGTGTGTGTGTGTGTGTGTGTGTGTGTGTGTGTGTGTGTGTGTGTGTGTGTGTGTGTGTGTGAGAGAGGGTGTCTCTGTGCCTGCGTGTGTCTGAACAGATCAATAACTCAGTGCTGCCCACGACTCTGCATGTGTTGTTGGGGCTATAATGAATAATGTGTCCGTACATGGGACTCCGCTGGGCAGAAACATGTGGATTGCTAAATTGCTCGCCAAAGCCAATTTAAAGAAATCATGTTATTATTTGTGAGCACACTTAAGATTTATGTCAGGAAGGAATTCTTGCTTGTGTGAAAAAAAAAGGTGCAATTACTATAATTGGAGTTCCAGCCCGTATCTGTTTTGATCATGGTGGGTTTGTTAGGATGGATAGTGGAAATTGTGCCCAGTTTGGGTGTGTGTGTGTGTGTGTGTGTGTGTGTGTGTGTGTGTGTGTGTGTGTGATTCACGTGTCCTCCAATGTGTGTGTGTTGACGTGTCAGCGTGTGT
This sequence comes from Gadus morhua, assembly GCF_902167405.1. NCBI lineage: Eukaryota > Metazoa > Chordata > Actinopteri > Gadiformes > Gadidae > Gadus > Gadus morhua. Next base: position 7,443,833 of record NC_044061.1, on the reverse strand, counting down.
GTACGTGTCCACATGCACTCGTTCACTCATTCATGCGTGTGTGTGTGTGTGTGTGTGTGTGTGTGTGTGTGTGTGTGTGTGTACTCACGGCTGGCCCTCGGGGGTGTTCTCGGGTATGGCGATGGTGAAGGAGGCGTTGGAGAACTGCGGGGGCCGGGGTCCCGCCACCACCGAGACGGTGGCCGGGGCACTGCGGCTGCCCAGGCGGTCCGCAGCCACCACCGTCAGCAGGTACTCCCGGTCGCGCTGCAGGGGCAGCCCAGTGGTCCGCACCTGGCCGCTCTTACGGTCCACCTCCAGGCGCCCGTCGCCGCCTGGGGGGGAGAAGAGAAGCTGCAGCCGTGAGCGCCTGGTGGCCAACTACTAACGGGGCCTTAAGGCCAGTAGGTGTTGGTGAAGCCACTAAGGGGTAGTTCTTAAGGCCTACAGGTGTTTGTGAGGCCACTAAGGTGTAGTTCTTAAGGCCTACAGGTGTTTGTTAGGCCACTAAGGTGTAGTTCTTAAGGCCTACAGGTGTTTGTTAGGCCACTAAGGTGTAGTTCTTAAGGCCTACAGGTGCTTGTGAGGCCACTAAGGTGTAGTTCTTAAGGCCTACAGGTGTTTGTTAGGCCACTAAGGTGTAGTTCTTAAGGCCTACAGGTGTTTGTGAGGCCACTAAGGTGTAGTTCTTAAGGCCTACAGGTGTTTGTGAGGCCACTAAGGTGTAGTTCTTAAGGCCTACAGGTGTTTGTGAGGCCACTAAGGTGTAGTTCTTAAGGCCTACAGGTGTTTGTGAGGCCACTAAGGTGTAGTTCTTAAGGCCTACAGGTGTTTGTGAGGCCACTAAGGTGTAGTTCTTAAGGCCTACTGGTGTTTGTGAGGCCACTAAGGTGTAGTTCTTAAGGCCTACAGGTGTTTGTGAGGCCACTAAGGCCTACAGGTGTTTGTGAGGCCACTAAGGTGTAGTTCTTAAGGCCTACAGGTGTTTGTGAGGCCACTAAGGTGTAGTTCTTAAGGCCTACAGGTGTTTGTGAGGCCACTAAGGTGTAGTTCTTAAGGCCTACAGGTGTTTGTGAGGCCACTAAGGTGTAGTTCTTAAGGCCTACAGGTGTTTGTGAGGCCACTAAGGTGTAGTTCTTAAGGCCTACAGGTGTTGGTGAAGCCACTAAGGGGTAGTTCTTAAGGCCTACAGGTGTTTGTGAGGCCACTAAGGTGTAGTTCTAAAGGCCTACAGGTGTTTGTGAGGCCACTAAGGTCTAGTTCTTAAGGCCTATAGGTGTTTGTGAGGCCACTAAGGTGTAGTCATTAAGGCCTATAGGTGTTTGTGAGGCCACTAAGGTGTAGTTCTTAAGGCCTATAGGTGTTTGTGAGGCCACTAAGGTGTAGTCATTAAGGCCTATAGGTGTTTGTGAGGCCACTAAGGTGTAGTTCTTAAGGCCTATAGGTGTTTGTGAGGCCACTAAGGTGTAGTTCTTAAGGCCTACAGGTGTTTGTGAGGCCACTAAGGGGTAGTTCTTAAGGCCTATATGTGTTTGTGAGGCCACTAAGGTGTAGTTCTTATTGCCTACAGGTGTTTGTGAGGCCATTAAGGTGTAGTTCTTAAGGCCTATAGGTGTTTGTGAGGCCACTAAGGTGTAGTTCTTAAGGCCTACAGGCGTTTGTGAGGCCACTAAGGTGTAGTTCTTAAGGCCGACAGGTGTTTGTGAAACCCTGGTAGAAGCCACTAACGATTAGTTCTTAAGGACTATAGGCATTTGTGAGGCCACTAAGGTGTAGTTCTTAAGGCCTAGAGGCGGTTTGCGGTGATGGGATGTGAGAGTAACTGCCACAATTATTAGTCAACATAATTCTATTTATTCAATTTTCGTAATACAAAGCAAATATTTGTATTCTTTGTTCAGTAATTATCTCAGTGGCTATTTCATCTCCATATAATGTATTACAAGTCCCATTTGGCGGTTTTATTGAAATAAAAAAGTGATTTACTGAGTTAAAGGACTGACTATTAATGTATTTTGGCAAAAGACCATTGCAAGCTAGCCTTTTGATTCCTGCCCTCAACGCTACATCCATATTTTTTTAAGTGGTGCTCACTTCAGAGCCAAAGGGGTGGAGCTGACACAATGCGGCTCCACCTCTATGGACCTAGTCCAGGCAATTGGGTTTTACCCATGCCAATCAAATCAGTTATAGGGGTTGAGGTTATGGTTAAATTTGGGGTTATAATGAGTTTGAGGGGTTATGGTTAAAGGGTCACGGTTAGGTTTAGGTGTTCAAATAGGAGTTATGGCTAGGTAAAGGATTATGGTAAGGGTTATGGTTAGGTTAAGGGTTATGGTCAGTGTTATTCTAAGGGTTATGGTTAGGTTGAGGGGTTACTTGTCCGTTCAAGACAAGCGATGGTGAAAAGCTGTCTTGGGTCTGGTTCCTAGCACAAGCTCCACCTGCCGGTGGCCGCTCTGAGGTGAACCACTGTGACCCTGCGATCCCTTCCAGGAACCTGCCAATGCGGGGCAGAGGGTTGGAGTCGGGTTGCAGTGTCCAGTCATCAATAGTCGGCTCTCTAGGTACCGCCCTTCTTTTGACCAGGATGGCAGGGGCGGCCCAGGGGCTACAGGATGGCTCTGTCCCCCTATTTCCCCATCTCCAGAAACCTCCCCACGACAAATTCACACTTGGAAAGCTCTAACCGGTAAGGTCACAGTCTAACGGGCAGGGCGTGGGCCAGTGTCAATCGTGCGTTGCATACGGTTGGTTTGAGGGCGCTCCCCATAGGCGGCGCAAATGTTGGTGAACTTTTAGAGCAGTTCTCTCAGCCGTTGACACTTCAGAGTGCAGCCCTTTGCTGCTCCGCTGATACAGGTCCTGGGAGACGACGACGGTGTCTGGTGAGCGTGTGCGAGGAGCGGGAGCCTCTAAAGAGGTCACCGTCATTGTTGGGTGGGCCAGCGGGGGTGAGTCAGCTCAGGCGGTGTCAGCAGCAGGAGGCAGCAGGTTCAGCCCCAATGATGCCAGAATCTTGGATGTAGGCCAACCAAACCTCACTGGGTGGTTGTGGTGTTCCCTGCCTTCACAAGAGCAGTCGCTTTCCCAGTGTGCTGTCCACCTCCCCCCCCCCCCCCCCCCCGGCACATTCATAAATATGTCTCTCGAAAGCTGCGCTTCCTTGGTTCCTCACTCCTCACTGCGCAATGGTTGTGAAGTCGATGTGATGTACTGTTATCGAGAAGCCCGAAGGACAGACATCCATACATACAGAGACTCCTTCCTTTATTGTTAGATTAGCTAGTGAGATGTCTTTGTACATACATTTTTTTTTAAAAACTTCCGACACTGCCCACGCACGGTGTCTAGAGTGAGTAGATATATTGCACGTATACGCATATTCTCACCTCCCAGGATATTTTAAAATAACTGCACTATATCCATTGTGTTGTTGATAAGACACCTTTTCCCAAAACATCCAGTCAACAGACTTGCAGACTTTGCTCAATTAAGCTCCTGTGTTATTACTTATTTTACATTTATTCCTTTACTACATCTTATGTAACGTATCATATAAAACCTCTACTGAGCTGAATCTCGGATAATAAGATACTCTGTACGATTTGTAAGTCACTTTGGATAAAAGTGCCAGCTAAGTGACTGAATGTAAATGTAAATGAATAGCAGGCAATTTGTTCAATATTATTGTATAACAAATGCTATCCTCATGCTTACAATTTGCTCACTGAAATATTATTTGTGATAATGCCTTGTCTTCTTTGACCTTGTGACCACATTACAAACAGGATTATGTTTAAGAGGGAAAATACCTCGAGCGATAAGATAAAAATCCCATTTTCGGATGATATCTACATCTGAGTCACGTTCATATGAGGAGGCCTTTACTTGCCTTGCGGTCATATTGTATCGCACAAGACGTGTCACTTAAGTCCACTTGCTTAAGCAATTCAGAAGCAGCGGTTAGAGTAGGAATGGTTTGATGAGAGTGCTTGCTTACTCTTCGGTGAAAACAAACATCTGCTGAAAACCTCTTCAGGGGACGCCCCCAGCCGCCCTCAAAGGTGGCCACCACTCTTATCCAGGTGTGATTAAAGTTTAATCGATTCCTTTTTATGAAAGCTTTCTAAGGTATTACATGTTATTATCTGCAAGTATGTAGTGAATGAATCTGTGTTATTCACTCGACATCCCTTACACCTGTCGGCTGTCAGAGCTGTCTGCAGACCGATTCAACAAGATGCTCTGTTGTAGCAAACATGCCTCTCCTCTAATAGGTATCCTATATATATATATATATATATATATATATATATATATATATATATATGCATTAAAGGAAAGAAATAAGAAAAGTTGAAGGTGTTGAAGAGGTTTCACTTTCAGAGTTTTAAACATAGGTGATGTTTTGCAAAGTGGTGTTGTCGCTTTAGTTAAGCAATTCCACATGTTTCCCTCTCGCATGCTATTTTTGCAATAATTGCAGCCATTGGCGAAGATAGACGATGATGAATAGCAACAATTTATTTTGACACACGTTAGTATTACGGCATGCCATCGAGCATATTTCAAACAGAAAGGAAAGCAGAGTCCCTTGGTAGCCTCAACAGACTTTACAGCTTGTTTTAATGGGAAGATGGGAATAGATCCAAAAGAGATGGGTCCATACACACACCTGCACACCCAAACCTCCACCCCCCTTCCCCTCCCCCCCGACACACACACACACACACACACACACACACACACACACACACACACACACACACACACACACACACACACACACACACACACACACACACACACACACACACACACACACACACACACATTCAGAGAGATGAGGGAAAGTGGGATAGATGGCAGTAAGTTTGAAGTTAAAAAACAAAAATGGAGATTACCTCGAACAGCTCTACAGGGCTGTATTTTATGCTGCAATATCAACATTTTTGATGTAATCATTTTCACAAAGCGAAATTGAATGGATTTATTTTTCTTCATTATACATCGTAAAACAGGCAGGGTGAATAGAGAGTGTACTGATTCTTGTACCAGGAGCAAAAGAGACCCGTTAAATAATCAAACAAAACCAATCCAAACGTTTCCTCTTTGAAATATCCTCTGGGGCACTTTTGTTGCCCCTTCATCACAGAGCACGTCATTTACACAAACCAACAACCACAAGTAGTGCATTCATAACATCACTCTAATTGAAACTAATTTCTAAACAGGAGAGGAGCCTGGGGCTACACAGAATCAAAGAGAGACAGACGTGCCTAATTGTCAAGGTTTAGCATAGCTTAAGACATTTAATCTCAACGATTTACATGGGTATGTATTGATATTTGCAATTTATTTTAATTTTTTCTAGTTTGAGTTTTCCTCTCTAGTTTCTTTATGATTAAATCTTTTTCGTATTTTGTTGCCGTCTTCAAATGAGCACTCGCTCAGTCTGCGATCCACCCAAAGGTTTCTTCCTTGATAGATAACGGAGTTCCCCTTGCTATAGGTTAAGTCGTGGCATTAAATGCTACCCGTGAATCCCTTTGAGACTCACTAACTGTGATTAAGGGTTGACCTTTACCTGAAAACGGACTACTTTGTGTTTGCGTTTGCTCGGTCTTTGGTGCCACTTTGGCGGCGGAACCTGTGAGCTCTTTACCGTCTGAGAGGAAGAACTCCACCTCTCCGTTGTCCCCGCCGTCATCGTCTCGAGCCAGGAGCTGGTAGACCAGGGAGCCTGGGACCGCGTCCGGGGACACCACCGCCAGGTACGGCACGGGCACCATGCTCCACTCTGGCACGTTGTCGTTCACGTCCGACACCGTCATCTCCACCCGCACCAGGTACCAGTCAGGACCTGGACGGAGGCATGGAGGGGGGAAGGGAGGGAGGAAGAGAGGGAGAGAGAGCATTTAGAAACCTTGAGACCGGTGGTTGCTGATTATATTCAGGAATTGGATATTTTTTTAGATCCTGAGGTATGAGGTATTATTGTATTCAGCTTGAATACAATAATATACAATGCTGATTAAGTCATTGAAAAAACAAAAAACTAGGCTTACTTTTAGAAATGCAACGTGCACGAAAGCAAGCATCTATGTTATCATGACCTCTCCCTCCTTATGTGGTTTGAACTGAACTTTTAAATCGAGGAAAATGTTTTATTCTTTGTACTGCCTGGACCTGCCCTTAACTTGTCTTAAACTTTATGCTCTGGTCTACTAATCAACACAATCACGACTTATGTCCCTTCCTAACCACTATACATTGACCTCATTAGTGTCATGAATTGTGAAGGAGAATTCCTAGGGACTTAGAGAAACCGACTGCACTTGCACTGGACTACGGCAGAGGTTATGGACGTGGGTCTGCCAATGCTGAACTACAGTGTCCCGAAGCCAGACTACTAAAAGAACATCTTAGACACTTGGCCATGCGCGTTATAGCGTGTGGTTTTGTGCAGACTGTATAAACACAGACAACCCGCCAACAAAATAACTTCATTACCAAGGATGGAATTGAAATAAAAGGAATATTGGCTACCAGTCAAAAAAGTGAGGGAAATGAATGGTTGTCACATTGAGAATGGTTGCTCATCCTCCTGTCAACCCATTTTTATTGAACCAAATCTCAATTATGTGATTGTATGTAACGGCCAAAATGTTGTTGCTGTGAGAAATAGTGGGAAAGCTTTTGATAATTTCCACCCCTTTTTGGATAAAGAAGCATGGGTGAAGGAGGTAGAGGACCCTACCAGTGCTCGCTTGTAGCAGCCTTTTTATATAGTGTCATAGCCATCAAAGTAACTGTACGTCCACACCAGGAGCGACCAAAGCGTCAAAGACGCTTTGGTCGCTCACAAAGTTTCGCTGCGAATCTTTCTGTTCGCTTTGGTCGCTCAAGTCGCTCATGACGTACAATTCAATTATGCAGACGCATTTAAAGGAGCCGTATGCGTTTAGTAGGCCCTACAGACAGCCATATCAAATAGTGAACTCTCCCATACACCTTGGCCATATTGCCGAGACGGTTTTGCTTGTTCGATAAAGTGCTTCGACAACAAGTAGGACAGTGATTCCCCCCAGTACAAAAAAAATCCTAAAATGTAGGCTAATTACAACCGAGAACAAAAAACCCTGCGTGCTGTAGTAGTTAAAATATGTTTCACTGATCTGGATCTGCAAATCATGATCTGCACTCATTCGTCGCATTCAAAACAAATAGACATTCGCGCACATGGCTAATTTGCATACGCGCACAGGACTGGTTGGCTCCGCAAGGCAAATAATGGAACATATCAATCTATCTAGGCTTTTCTGTCTATCTATCTATCAACGCGTGTCTAGTTTTAATGTGATGTATTGTGTGTATGTCCAGTCAGACTTGTTCTGTGTGGTCTTGTAGGCTACTGTCCTGTGTGGGCCGAACCACCTAAATGGATTCCCGACGATTTGTGTCGTTTGGTTTTAATAAAGACTTGACTAGGCTTTCTATCTATCTAGACTAGATATATCCCTTGTCATTTATCCCTCGTCTTGTCGATTAGTTTGTTTATGTGACGATTTCAAAAACTTTTTTGGTTTTGTTTAAAGCATGCTACACGCGATTGGTTGGTTAGATTGGTGGCATGGAGAGCAAATTAAAATGATTCCCGCTTAAATACGAACGTTCTAGATGTAGCCTATAAATACTCCCGCTTATCATCACTTGATATCCAAACCACTACGGCGTTTCGATCTCTGAACTGAAAAGGGGTGGGTTCGTACAACACCGGGTGCCCAGTTACAGCCGCGATTAATACTTCAGCCGACATTTTGTTCAGTGAGTGAATAAAGGTAGGTAGGAACCAAAGTGTCTGCCGATGTTCCCTGGGATCCACGCAAGCGAAGAGCGTCTACATTCCGATTGGCTGTCAGTGTTTGGCCGCTGAAGCGAATAATAGTCATTTGCATAAAGTTAAAAAGTTTTCAACTTCTTTTTGACGCTCTGGTCGCTCAACTTTGGCCGCTGGTAGCGTTGGTCGCTTTGGTCGCTTTGGTCGCTCTTGCCCATAGAAAGTGAATGACTTCCGGCGATTTGGTCGCTCAATTCGCTTCTGGTGTGGACGGACAGTAAGCAAGGGTCCAGTGTATCACTTCAAATCACAACAAGAACAAATTCAAACATACACACAACTAATGGTATGATTTATAATTGAATGTAACTATCAAGGATAAACTATGTCACTAAAGGCTAAAGGGAAACACTAGGGCTAGCGTGAATGGGAAGTAGAATCTCTTAGCACACAATATTGTGCGAGTGAACCTTTCATCCGATAGTCAAACCCAGCTTCCCCCCCACCATTATTTATCTATCAGACATTGTTAACCAAAATCTCTTTCAAACATTAAGCTTTTTATTTTCCTCATAATGTATTGTAGAGTTGTGGTAAGACAGGGTAAACATGGCGCACCAAGTCAGCACACACCTGACCCGAACGTGAAGAAAAACAGAACATAAGTGGCACTGACTAATGAGAAGATATATCCCACGCCTGAAGCACCAAAGGATGGAACAGTTAGAAAGTAAATGCTCCCACTGCTTACAAACACACACACACACACACACACACACACACACACACACACACACACACACACACACACACACACACACACACACACACACACACACACACACACACACACACAAACACACACCATTATCTCAACCTGTTTCCGCCTCAGCTTCCAACACCAAGTCTAATGCTTTCCGACATGCAAAGCATGTGTGTTTGTTTGTGCACTCACAACACACACACACACACACACACACACACACACACACACACACACACACACACACACACACACACACACACACACACACACACAACCATCGTCAGTGTCATCCTTAATGTAATCAGAAGCAAGATGCATAATGTTGATCAGCGAAAATTGCGGGTAATCATGTGATTACTGTTAGCTATCAAAACAGGCACACAAACAGGCACTCCCTTTGCTGCAGAGTGCACCAACAACTCTGACAACGTCAGGAAGGAGACCCGCCAACACCCCCCTTCCCACCAGAAAACACTGACATTGAAAGGTACAGACTCCGGGTCTTATTTAACCCCGCTCAGAACACATCAGACGACCAGTGGATAACTTTCCAAAAAACACCAATGGACAAGCCTTCAGAGGAGTACTTAACGCCAGCGAGAGGGCTCGGTGGTACTTTGTGCGCTCCCAGTGGAGCCCCCCAGAGGAACGCGCTCCTAAGCCGATAGGACGACTCGACGCCCGCGTTCTCCCACTGAAGCGCGCTGTTCTCCCAGCCCGCCGCACTCGCAGCGGGAGGGGAAGTTGTGAGGCAGGCGCCGCCGCTTCTAAAGTTTACTTTACCCAGAGAGTCCTGCTGGAGGAAGAAATAAAAAGAGAACAAAACAAAACAAAATTCCCTCCGGTGCCCCCCATCCTCCACCCCCCCCACCACCCCCCTCCCCCCCCCCCCCCCCCCCCCCCCCTTCCCCTTGGACGCTACTTCAATAACCAAATGGATCAGGGGGCACCACGGCGTGCTGGCAGAGACTCCATACACAGGGCCCTTCCCTCTGAGCACAGAACCCCTGTTCACCGAAAACAGGTTTAAAAAGAGGGAAAGCTGCCTCACATCGCCCACAGCTGAGCACTACTCTGTGTCTTACACCAACACACACACACACACACACACACACACACACACACACACACACACACACACACACACACACACACACACAAACACACACACACCATGTTTTAGAAAACAGTAATGATATGATAATGATGATGAGATTTGCGATTAAAGAAAGGCTTCAGGTTTTCGCCTGATTCTCTCGCCATCTGGTTCCCCAAAGGCCATCCACCCACCCACCCCCCCTGCCTCACCCCATCTAACTGGGCTGAAAACACCACTGGGGATTTGAAGTTAGTAGGATAGTGGTTGATTTCCAGCCAAACGGTTCTGTGTTCAACCCACAATGGCCACAGTCCTTGGGTCCTTGAGCAAGATGCTTAACCCCTACTGCTCCTTATTCGGCATGTATCTAAAATAGTTCCTCAAGCAAGCTAACCCGTTACTGTGTTTCACTGTTTAAGCCTTTTTCAATAAAGGCATTCAATAAATTAGAGATATTGTTATGCAAAGACATCCCTTCTACGAGGCAGAACACCTGATATTGATAGAGATAGAGCACTTTTGATTCCAGTATGAAATATCTATGCTAACTATCAAAATACCTCATCTGCAAACATTTTCTTTCCAGGCGAATGTCCACAATCGAGTGACCAAGCTTTTCTAAAAAGTGAAAGTGAAACGACAAAATATGTCTCTTCTAATTGGACGGAAAACACATCTGGAGGTAACGATGCCTTGTCTTGCCATAGTGTTGTATTCTGACAGGGTTACTGCTTCATGCACGATCAGACACTTTTGTGTTGGACATGCATGAATGATATTGACATTTACAATATACGTATAACTTGCAAATCAGTTTTGTGATCCATTATTGATGGTTGAAGTTGAAGCCTGCTGTGACAAGGTTAATTGCATTATTTGCATGCACAAATATATATAAAGACACACACACACACACACAGAGACAAATCTGTGGCGTACAGGGAGCCCTCTGGTCCCACCCCACTGTCCCCCCAGTCTTTAAACCAGTAATTACAATCAGCAGTGTTGTATCATTTGCACAACCAGTAAACTGCAATCATTAGCAACATACACCACCTCCTCGCACAGGCCATACCCACATCAAGAGGTTCTTCCTCCTGCGTGCACCGGCCTTAACATTACAAAAACATTTCCGCCTTTAATGATGCAAACCATCTCGACATGCGGTTTTTGCTTCATAGTTTAATGGACGCCTCTCTATCCAACATGGCCGCCGGGCTGGTGAGCGCGTTAGCCCGTGGATTGCATTTTTCCTGCATTTCTCCAGGCGGGCACAGGTGAAAAAGGAGGAGCAGAGACCCCCCCCCCCGGTGGGGTCAACTTGCGGTGATTGTGTTCAAGGCCTACAGAGACGCTTATCTCGGATCGATGTGCTAGGCGCTATGGGCACTGGCCCATGATAGCGACTGATAGAGGGACGGTCGAGGCGGGAAAAGCATGTGGGACATTTTAATCAAGATGGAGCAAGGGAGAGATAGAGAGGGGGGATAGGAAAGGAGAGCAAGGGATACAGGGGGGAAATATATAGAAAGAGGGCGGACGGGAAACATACTGTATATGGATAAAAAAAAAAAGGGTAGAATGAGAAAGTGAGAAGGAAATGGAGATAATGGTAATTGCATAATGTTTTACGGCTGGCATGGTGCCATTAGCTTAATTTGGCAGCATGAAAAGTGCAATAAAAATTGAGGCAAAAAATGAATGGCTTACATTAATAATATTGAGTACGTTATACATATGTTACAATAACAAAAACCCTCTAGTGAACAATGGTATAGGCCAGAAGAGAAGTTTTAATATGCGAGAGAGAGAGAGAGAGAGAGAGAGAGAGAGAGAGAGAGAGAGAGAGAGAGAGAGAGAGAGAGAGAGAGAGTAAATGCAGAAAAGAAGAATGCATAAAGAGAGAGAGAGAGTGAGAGTGAGAGTGAGAGTGAGAGAGAGAGAGAGAGAGAGAGAGAGAGAGGCTCAGATGGTATCGTGGTATTATATTATACCAGGGGATTTAGAAATGTAATCTAATTATAATAATTTAATTAAGTTAATCTCAAGATAACGTGCAGATTGGTTTTTATTTCTAATTTCTCCCATCGACGAATCGGTCGGTCGAAGAGTTGGTCGAATTTCATTCGACCAAGATTTTCTTCTACTATGGAGCCATCGTTTGGTCAATATTTATCAATAACCAATAACGTCAATAACCCGGATACGTCTCACGTTTCCAAATGTCCACAATGGATTCAAATATATGTTTAGAAGTCTATCCCCCTAGCTCTACAACAGTTACAATTTGGAGTGCATCTATGGTAGAAGGGTGCATACGTCTTATCTATTCATTATTCTATGGGCCATTCATATTTAAACCGAGCAAGACGTGCTGCATATGAGACACAAACTGCATACGAGACACACAACATTGTACGCTAGAAAACGTCATACATGCTCCAATGTCTTCTATCAGCGGCAGCTCAGCTTTTATGGTATCATTGTATCCTATGTAGTATTTGTTCATATCATTTCAGGCCATACACCTTATATCCCGGTGAAATGTCAGGAAGTGGGTGTGAAGGTATGAAAACATAGACAACGACCACGCCAATGCCACCGGTATACAATAACTATTATGGGATTGCAGTTGACCATGCGGACCTAACGCACAATTAAAACCCTCCCTCCTCTCTATCTGTTGCCCTACCACTCCCTGTGGTCTGCACCAGATTCAGAATTAATTGGCAAAAGCACAATAGAGATTCAGAGAACAGAGGAAGGCATTACAGAGATAATAAATCACCAGGCTAATATAGTGGGCGCGACGCCAGAATTAGCCACACACCGACATGCACACAACCCACACACACACACACACACACACACACACACACACACACACACACACACACACACACACACACACACACACACACACACACACAGGGAATGGCACTTTCCTTTCTAATAATGATCATCTGTGGATTAGTTGCTAATGAAGGACCATAGGGACATACAATGCAATGCATTCACTATCCACCACCACTAATACAGCAGGCCACAGATAACGATAAAGTTGCAAAGCCCCACCACAGCAATAAAACAGGGAGACAGAGTGTCCCTTTACTGGAGCGAAAAAGGGAAGATTTACATAAACCCCCTACGTTCGATCTTTTCATTCGTCCACCTAATGTACATGCTTGGCTTGATGTCTTTACTTTGAGGTCTGTATTGCTATTTTTGCATACTTTTTTTATGGATATTAGTGGTACAATGATTAGTAACAGTAATATTGAGTTTTAAACTAACCCTTACTCTAAGTTTTTAGAGTTAGCTGGTTCATAACGAGCTCGAAATGAGTTTAAGTTTTTTCTTAGGGGAGATTTAAGCCATCAAAGAAGACTTCAAAGAATTTGAAAAATGTGGCTCTGAAGAGAACAGCTCCAAGGCGGTTTTATTGTTTTGGAAATTCTGTCATTCATCCACAGCCCTTGTGTGATGGGCATGGAACGGGCCAAAAACAGCCCACAGATTTCTAATTCCTCATTCAAGCGAGCGATGCGGATCAATCGACAACATAACAAGTCTGCTGTGCTTTTATCCTAAGCATCTTAAAAATGTATGTGAGCTGCTTGAGGTCTTAATAAATTGATCGATTAGATCTGTTTAACTCATTTCATGAAATACATCCATTAGGAGGAGAATTTGTAATAGTTTGCCGAATCAAAGCTAAAGCAGGCTAGTCGAAAACAAGATGTTTTCATTAAATTCAGAACGGATTCATTTAGGAGAAAATTGTTTGAGTGTGTGACTGAAGGTGTGTGTGTGTGTGTGTGTGTGTGTGTGTGTGTGTGTGTGTGTGTGTGTGTGTGTGTGTGTGTGTGTGTGTGTGTGTGTGTGTGTTGGCACCTTGCAGAGGGAGTGTGGACCCATCTTGTCGAGCATGCATCATATTCACCGCTAACTCTTTTGTCAGTCAGTCGGGACACTATTAGTGGCAAATTAATCAGATATCAGACTCCTGTCTTCCCACTTGTCGGCGTTCACCCGCCCTCGGCCCGCTTCGGTGACCCCAATCTGTGCGCTCTCCCGCTCTTCCTCTCTCTCTCCCTTCTGTTCTCCACGCTCAGGCGAGGATGCGGGGATAACGCCTAATCACTCTTTCAGATCTCACCTCAACGCGTGTCTATCTCCTCCTCCTCCTCCTCTTCTCTTCATCTGGTTAATTCATCAATGCTGCGCACATCGGCCTACATCTGTGAGTCCTCGGGCAATGTGGTCGTGCATGTGCGCGTGTGTGTGTGTGTGAGTGTGTGTGTGCATGCTCATGTGTGCATGGGTGCGTGTGTATGTGCGTGTGTGTCTGGGAGCTTATATGTGCGTATGTGCACATCGGTGTGTATGTATATGTGTGTGCACCTGTTTGTGTATGTGTGTGTGTGTGTGTGTGCAAGTCTGTGTTTGTGCTTTTTAGCATATGTGTGCGTGTGTATGTATGCATGAGTGGGTGAGAGAGAGAGAGAGAGAGAGAGAGAGAGAGAGAGAGAGAGAGAGAGAGAGAGAGAGAGAGAGAGAGAGAGAGACAGAGAGAGAGACAGAGAGCAAGGTAAGAAAAAATGGAACAAGAAAGAAAGGAAGTGGAAATGCCGAGATGACAGAGGGGTTGAGAAAGGGGAGCTAGAGTGAGAGTGAGAATTGGATTAATTGAGACCGAAAGAGAGAGAGACAGAGAGAGGGGAGAGAAAAAGAGAGGGACGAAGTGAGGGGAGAGAGAAATAGAGAAAATAACAGTCATGCTCTCCAATTGACAAAAAAAAAACGCTCACTGGATTTTTGTCGTTAGTGGACGATTACATGATCAAAATTACAGGTTACAATCAGCATTCACCTCCGGGACAAGTGACTTTGCAGTGGTGACTTTCAGTGATTTATCAGTACCAGATCTGATCGGCAGTGATGGAGCGATGCCCCAAAGTCGGACACGATCATTTTAGTCCTTTTTGCCGTGCTAAGCACTCACAGCCCTCGAAGTTCTGGAGGCTGGCGCGTGAACAGACAGGAACAGCATGAAACTACCGTTTTGTTCTTGGAACCGAGTTTGAAAGAGAAAATAAATAAGCAGCAGGTTTAAAAAATAAGCAACCACCAAAAACATTTTCACTGGCCTCCGTGCTGCTTTACACTGTTTGTTAAACGCTTCCTGGCACGTTTGTGACACCGAATGTGACACACCGCGAGGAAAACAGAAAAGCTAACTCTTCTATCGGAATAGGAAAAGGTGTGAATACCCTTTATTCAGCAGGTTGGTTTTCCTACTGGCAGTTTTTAGAAATTGAGACAGCAAGAGACGCACACATAGAGAGAGAGAGAACAAGGAAGAGCGAGAACGAGAAAGAGAGAGAGAGTCAGAGAGAGAAAAAGGTCCAGCTAATTAAATGTCCTCTTTGAGGATTACCAAGGGATAGTTGGGTCTCACCGGAAACAGTTACACTCCATAATATTTCTAAATTGGAAGAAGCCAACCGAATTACACACTTCCACTCGCATTTTACACCGAGGCGCCAATTAAACCAAAGATGGCCAGTGACGGAGGGGCTTCCAATCCTTCTCGTCCTGTACTTTACTCGTTTCCCCCCCAATACAAACAGATGAGCAGCCGCTTCATTAGCAAGCGCCTGTTAGCCGAGGCCGCGCATAATTAAAAACGTTGAGACTGCCAATAAAAAATCCCATCCCATAAGAAACTCACAATGTTTCTATTAAAAGTCCAAACGAGCGCAAATGCTAACATAGCGGCAGGCCACACAAATGACTCATTACACGCACCGATGCAGGGAAAGAGGAAGCCACACACAAATAAAACACACACACACACACACACACACACACGCGCACACGGACACGCACACACACACACACACACACACACACACACACACACACACACACACACACACACACAGCTTAAAAACCACACATGCCTGGGGTAATCACTAAGTATTTTAGGGATAGTGGTGCCGTGCATAAAAACTAAACAGATGGAAATGTGTTTCCCTTCTCCTCTGAACAGTATTCACCAGGACCATCTGGCACCCCCTTCCCTTCTGAGGCAGGCGTGGGACCACAGCACGGGGGGATCACGCATGGTTTCTGACCTTCGATTAGTAATAAAGCTAATGGACTTGAGGGGGGGGGGGGGGGGGGGGGGGGTGCCGCAGATCACTGCATTGGGGCCGCGTCAAACAATCGGCGGATGAGACATGCCCGCATGTGCTCAGACACACAACCACACACACACACACAGACATGACAAGCATGCAGGATGCATGCACAAACACACAAATACACTCACAGACAGACATGCGCACACAAATGAACGACGCGACATACACACACGTCCATGTCTGCCTAACAAACTCACACGAACCACAACCACACAAGATCCCCCCACCCCCCCCTAAACACACACAAATACACACAGATACACCCCTCTGCTCCATACCTAGGAACACCCAAGTACAAAAAAGACACACAAACTACCAAAAAACCTACATAAGCACCAGCACGCTCCGCAGTTTCCAAGGAACAACTTAATTGCTAAAGCCTGTAATGATCTGAGAACATCTGCGCATATGCTCCTGCACGGAGAGCTCCAATCTCAGCATTCTCTCCATGCCATTAGAGAGGAACAGGGGAATGCTCCTAGATGGAATGGAATCCTCTCTTCTCTTCTCTTCTCTCTCGCTCACGCTCTGTCCTTAGTGGGTTTTGTCTGAGCGTGGAGGGATCTGTCGAGAAAGATTACACAGCTGTCTGAAGAACAGCCTCAGTTGCTCCACTGAATCCCCTCATCATCACCCTCACCACCACCACCACCACCACCACCACATCCTCCTTCTACTGCAAAAAATATTTTCAGAACGTGGAGAGGCCGGGATAAAAACAAATGTCTCCTCGCAAAGCTAAGGACACTGCGCGGCGCGCTCCATTTATGTCAGCTCTTTCCAATTTGCCAGAACAATATTGCAATGTTTGAGACCAGAAAAAAATTGCGCTTGTCACATTTTGAGGTTTGAGTTCACACACACACGCACAGGTGTGTTTGTTTTCGCTCGCGACGGGGGGACGTTGTCACAAAGCTGTACCAAAGCTGTTGTCCTCTTTGCTAACTAGCTGCAACTGCCCTCCGCGAGGAGAGTGCCTCTAGGGCTACCACTGTGAGGGCTCAACAGATAGAAAATGTTAGTCTGTTGTC
>NC_044061.1:7416906-7421906 GCF_902167405.1 Gadus morhua | reverse complement strand
CGGCGTGTGTGTGTGTGTGTGTGTGTGTGTGTGTGTGTGTGTGTGTGTGTGTGTGTGTGTGTGTGTGTGTGTGTGTGTGTGTGTGTGTGTGTGTGTGTGTGTGTGTGTGAAACTGAAAAAGAAGACAGCAATAAAACATATATATTCATGCAAGCACACAAAAAAGTAAATAAGCTGAGCGCATCTGGCCCTCTTTCAACACAAATACACACACACACACGCACACACACACACACACACACACACACACACACACACACACACACACACACACACACACACACAAATATATTCCCACACCGCCGTGGTATTGAAGTATTGAAACATCTGTTGTGTACAGGCAATGTCTCAGCAGAGTTACTATCAAGACAAAATCATTAATAATCATTTTTGATGGAAACATTGCATTATTGATATGCATTCTGCAAAATTCAAAACAAACAAAAGAAAAGCAAAACAGATTAGAGGGACCACAAGAAAAATGACTGTACTGTACATTTATAGGCACGCTGGGCTCCCCACAGCTGTCTACGGAAGATTCACAGACCGCCTCTGCGATAATAATACACATCATCAGAGCACAAGAAAATATATAGATCCAGCTCCATGCAGGGTGCAATGAATTTGCATCGTTTTTCGTTTATGTCTGTGCATGAATCCAATTTGACCGAAGATGTAAGAGGCTGAAACGTTGCTGGTCTCTGTGGATATGCATACGCTCAAGTTGATCAATTTTGCACGGTAGGAGACACATGTGTTTACATTTTATGATTAGATATTTTTTATCAGACTAAAAAGGTGAAATAATCGAATAACTGAGCGACGAATGAGATAATGTTTGGTGTCATTCGTATCGGGAGAGAAATGGCAGCAACATTATCGGGATACATTTGGTGCGTTACCATTATTTCCAGTTTTACCAATTAAACAACATTCATGACAAACCATTTGTGAGGAATTCAGAATTATTCGGGGATAATAGGTCTATACCCTGCCTCGCGCAGTTCAAGTTAAAGGTTCCTATTCAACACAGACCTGATTTGGCTTGGCCATCGCTATTATCTGCCAAATGATGACCTTGGTAGAATAATAAATTAAATCCTACATTAAATGACAAATAATAACTTCCTTGACTTGTTTTGTCAGTGTGAAGTCTTCTACTATCGTCCAGCCGTGAAGAGCGGAATCATCATCATCATCATTGAGAGCCTGATTGACATCCACTGATTGACGTCACTGGATGCTTGTGCAAATGTTTTTTCTGTCAAATGTCAGTTTCATTTTCAAAAGTTGAATTAAATTAGGCAAACTAGAAAGTGTGCTTTTCTAATAATTTAAATTTTTTGATCTTCCCTCTGGGACAATATTGAACTAAAGTAGTAGTAGAGACTTTATTGTCATTGCACATGTCACAAGTACAGAGCAACGAAATTACCAGTTACATCCCATGTGTGTGAGTGGGCATATGTGTGTGTGTGTGTGTGTGTGTGTGTGTGTGTGTGTGTGTGTGTGTGTGTGTGTGTGTGTGTGTGTGTGTGTGTGTGTGTGTGTGTGTGTGTGTGTGTGTGTGAGTGAGTGTGTGATGTGTATGTATGTGAGTGAGTGTATGGTTTTGTGTTACGAGGGTGAAGGGCAAATGTTCAGATGGAGCTGAGCTGCCAAATACCCTATGCACGCACGTACACACTGGCACACGGGTACCAGTTCAGAACAAGCAAGAAATTCACACACACCTATGCAATGATAGGCACACACACAGATGCACTCTCCCTATGTCCCTTGAGAAATGACTATCAGCCTAAATTAGGATCATGTGGCAGACTGCTGAATGCACACTACAACGCGACCACAAGCCATTACAGCCCTATGGCTCTCTCTCTCTCTCTCTCTCTCTCTCTCTCTCTCTCTCTCTCTCTCTCTCTCTCTCTCTCTCTCTCTCTCTCTCTCTCTCTCTCTCTCTCTCTCTCTCTCTCTCTCTCTCTCTCTCTCTCTCTCTCTAACACACACTCCCGTACATACACAAGCAGACAGTAAGACAGTATCAGAGGAGCCCCCTGGGTTATCAGGTCACTGGGAGCCTATTACAGATCCTCGGGGATCAGAGATGGTTTGCACACGCTTGGAGCCCTGAGGCACAAGTACATAGAGGGAGGATGCACCATCACTGACACGCACACACACACACACACACACACACACACACGCACGCACACGCACGCACACGCACACACACACACACACACACACACACACATGCTTGCTGACTGACAGGATCACACTCACATACTGCTGCAAAGCACAAAAAAAAAAACCTGACTAAATACAAAATGTTGCCAAAGTAGAAATGTATCGAGATTGAGATGGATGTTGTCTCTCTCTATCTTTATATCTCTGCCAGCTATCTTCCGCTGCTATCTATCTGTCTATCTATTATTCCATCCATATTTCTATCCATATACCCATCCATCCATCTACCACATACCATACATATATATATACATCCATCCATCCAATCCATCCATCCATATGTCTATTTATTGATCCATCTATCCAGCCATCCATCCATCCATTCATCCACCTACTTCGTAATAACCCAGGAATTGACATCCACACAAAAACTGAACATAAAGGATGGAAAAGGCGGCAAACTCGGCAGCAGTTCACCTGCAACTGGAGCTTTAAAACACACACAAGGGAACAGCGGATCCAATATACAAGGAGAGGGATATACTTTCGCACCGCCTCCCAAATCTACTTGAGAGGAAGACCTTACAAACAACCACACCCCCAACAAACACAGACAGACACACACACACACACACACACACACACACACACACACACACACACACACACACACAGAGACAAATGGCTAGTAAACAAGCACGCAAGCCCATTATTGTTCTCACTTTGTTGAAACCCAATAAGACTCTCTTTCCCCCATGGTGCCTGTTCTTCTATTCCTCTCCGACACACCCGTCTGTTTGCTCATCACAGGAGCAGAGTGAGGGGGTTTAGGCCTACCGATCCTCCCTCTCCAGCCTGCTGTCCAACCTAAACGATCAAATAGGTAGTTTGTAATAGTCGTCCAAAATGAGCGATGTAAATGTTTTAGCACCCTAAAAAACGTTTCGTAGACATAGCAATACGTCATGTACTGTATGTCAAGGTACTGTCTCGCAAAAAAACAAAATGGATTTGTAACCAAACATTTGTTTTATTCTCATTGGTAAATATTGAAGATAGTTTCAGCATTAAAATGTCTTTTGACATTTCCTGTGATAAATGCGCATTTTTATTGGTAATCTTCAGTCAGTGAATATATATGATATTTAGCATGTTAGTTAATGCAATATTTTCTATTGTTACCTTGGTGATTCATGTGGACGCTGAAACCTATTTTATGTTGATGAGCTGATTGATGAGCTAAACAAACGCGATGACATCTATTCTTCTTTGAGACTGGATTAGGAAGACTTGTTTTTGTTGGGCTCAACAGAAAGTTATGTTTGCTTGCTTTGCTTTTGCTTTTATGAATATATTTTGTTTAACAAGATAATCATGACACATTAATACCGCTTTCGGATGATGTTCTTTCAATAAAATTATAGATTTTCGAGTGACCAAGGGATGATATTTAAATAAATAAAATAAAAGAACACAAAACGAAAAGATGATTTGAACATGCGAGCTGCACGGTTTCAGGGACAGCAGCGCCTATATGAATCACCATGGCAACAATAGAAACCAATATATTAACTTACGCACAAAACATCATATAAAATGAACCAAGGTTACGGAAAATTGAATGCACAAATTTTTGATCGAAATGTTTTCTGAGCTCAATTTCATGCTGAACCTAACCCAAAATGTCGCTTTTTCCACTGAGATTAGAACGACTGAAATCCTTTTTCTTTTGGCAGACAGGACCTTGTCAAACGTTATTCTGGGTCGTTTTGTACAACCGATACAAACAACCTATTCTGTTGTTTGAGTTGGAGATCATGTTGCTCTCTCCCTTTTCCTCCCTTTACCCTCTCCTTCTCATTCTGTATTTTCTCGTGTCTCTCCCCCCCACCCCCCACCCCCCCTTGTGAATCAACATGCTGCAACGAGTAGAAGGGGAAGTCTCGACAGAGAGAGAGAGTCGATCGGTAAGCGAGAGAGAGAGAGAGAAAGAGGTCCTGAAAGAGAAATGGACAGATAATAATGCAGAGAGAGAGAGTGAAATAGAAAGAAAGAGGGATGGAGAGGTGAGAGACAGAGACAGATGGAAGGAGAGATGGAGTGAGAAAACTAGAATGACAGAGGTTTGTACGGAGGATGCTTCAGTAAATGTATGGTCCAGTCCTAGGATATAGTTTCATTAACCAAACCCGAACAAGACCATGACCTCATTATGACATAGTATAGCTGAAATTTGTCATTTTATAAACAAATTAAGTTGAATTTTAGACGATTTGTTTCATTATCAAAAGTTTTGCCATTATTATTTTCTATCCAATGTTGTTTTTTATCAAACTTTTGTGCTTCAACATGAATGTGTGTTTTAAACCCTTGAAGTCTTGAAACTTGAGAAATTGGGGGAAAGCGAGAGAGAGCTATTAAGAGAAAGAAAACAAGAGAGGGAGAGACCGATTGCATGAGAGAGAAAGCTAGAGAGTGAGAACAGGAGAGAGAGAGATGGATGGAGAGAGAGAGAGAGAGAGAGAGAGAGAGAGAGAGAGAGAGAGAGAGAGAGAGAGAGAGAGAGAGAGAGAGAGGGAGAGCGATGGGCGCTAGAGAGGGAGAGCGAGCGAGAGGGACCAAGATAAAGAGAGAGAGAGCGATGGAGAGAGAGAGACAGCAAGATGGAGCTGTCACAGAGGAACTCAACATGTTTGCTTTGCGTCTGCCGGTATTATTAGTCTTCCGTGTGATGTGACGCCTTCACTGTCACTCTCTTTCTCTAAAGGTAAACAAGCCTGGGTACACTTGCACACGCATACACACAAACACAC
>NC_044061.1:7356906-7414406 GCF_902167405.1 Gadus morhua | reverse complement strand
TATACAAAAATAACACAAAATATAACATGCTGAGAATATGAATCATCATTGTGATAATTGCATTGTATTTTCTCAAATATTTTTTTTGGCTGTTGATTAAGCAAGCAGAACCAACAAATGTAGTCCTGTCCTCTCCATTCTTCCCTCTCTCTCCCCTCCCTCCCTTCCTTCCTCTCCTCACTCCCACCCCCCACCCCCTCCATGTTATATATATAGCCCATCACTAACAAACAGAGTTAACAAGAAGGAGAGAGAGAGAGAGAGAGAGAGAGAGAGAGAGAGAGAGAGAGAGAGAGAGAGAGAGAGAGCGAGAGCGAGAGGAGAGAGAGCGAGAGCGCGCGAGAGAGAGAGAGAGAGAGAGAGAGAGAGAGAGAGAGAGAGAGAGAGAGAGAGAGAGAGAGAGAGAGAGAGAGGTATAACAAGAGGAGTGAGAAGGAGTAATCCACAACTCAACAAGGTGAAAAGATCAGAAAGCAATGCTTTAGATGGATGAAAAGAAGTCTCTTCAAAACAACAGCGTATTGATGCTCCTGAGGAATTGGACACAGAGGACCGGAATAATTTGAGTGAAGAATGTTCTACAACCATGCATTTTTTTCTATCAATTTGTACATAATTGTTCAATCAGTTAAAAACATAAAGCCTCCAAAACGGTTCAGAGAGCACTTTTCAATCATATTTCTGTCTCATACTTTTCATTCTTCAAACGACTTCGCAAAGTTTTAAGTTCGGAATTAATTAGATCTCTTTCTGCAACCGTAAGCCTTGAATCAAATCAGCAATTACCATCTGTTTGTCAGCTAATATTCAAGTGCAAGTAGGGATACCTGGGTAAGCCAGGCAGGGGAATTCGATTGGCATACTGAATACATCATTAAAACTTGAGGCGGTAAAAATATAAAACCATCCATTCTAGTACAGAAAAAAATTGCACACCATCATGTCTAGCCTTATTTTTCAACGGCTATAGCATGTCACTAAAATGCCAGTGTCATTGACAAGTTGTTTTTTTCCTTTTTCAATGCGTCTAGTTTGTGTGTGTGTGTGTGTGTGTGTGTGTGTGTGTGTGTGTGTGTGTGTGTGTGTGTGTGTGTGTGTGTGTGTGTGTGTGTGTGTGTGTGTGTGTGTGTGTGTGTGTGTGTGCGCGCTTGTCTAGTTGTCAGGTCTGAATTTCAAACGACAACTTTGGTAGTTAGCATTACGTTTGATTATTGGCTACCTGCTATGAGGGAATGAGCTTGACAAGATGGAACTGTCTATCACATGCACACACACACACACACACACACACACACACACACACACACACACACACACACACACACACACACACACACACACACACACACACACACACACACACACACACACACTTTTGTATGTTTGTGTTTCCCCTGTTCACGCCTGCTGGAGATGGCATTTGGACGGCACTTGGTCCCCACACAGAAAATGACATGAAAAGTCTCTCTGAGTGCTGGACACTTTGACTGCTCCCTTCTAATTGTACTCTGCTTCGCTCTCACAGAGTGCTGGGGTGCCACCATGGATCCCTACTCCAATGGGTTGTCTGAAGGGGCACCATCTTAATTGTAGGTTTGTCGTCACCTAGTCTCACCAATCAGACTTTAAATAAATATTGAATGTCTCAAATTTAGATTAAGTCTGATGGCAGAGAAAGTACATATCTGGTTGATTCGGAACTGCAGTTTATGTTTTCCGGCCGAGGTTTTGTGTCTTCTATCCCCAGAAATTCTGCAGTAACATAGTAGGACTCATGGATCCGAGAGTAGACTTCACCCAAACCCCCCCCCCACACACCCTGTATCCCATCTCCTCTCGCATTCTCCTTTCCCTCCATCCAGCGATCTTTTCGGTGGTTCCGTCTCTCTTCCTCGAACATACAGTATATCACCAACTTGTACAGATGCACAGCAAGTGCGAAGAAGTTGGGCTAAGTTTAGCCCGCTCAGCATGCGCGTCGCGGCACATTCCCTAATTACTCACCCTTCCACATCTGCGTCGGCCCTGCTTCGAGCCCGCATCAACGTCTTCCGTCTTTAAATCCACTCCCCGGCATCTATACCCCTCACACAACTACACTAATTGCTCCACTTTTTCTCCAACGTTGCACTTATTTTTGCATTGTTTTTTTTTCCTCCCTTTGTTCAATTTTTTTCTGGAACGTGTACCTACCCCCCTACCTTCTCTCTCGCTACCCTCGGTCTTGGTTTGAATGAGGAAAGGAACACACAATGCTTTACACTTGTTCAATCACAGCCATTGGTTGTGATCTGTGTTCCAATAACAGGGACAGAGAGAAACAACTATCAGAACAAGCCATGTACCATGGAGGAAGGAGTGCAGAAAAAAGAAAGCTGTGTGCCTTTTTATGCATATTGGATTATTTTATTTATTTATTTTTTACTAGGTATGGATTTAAAAAACAGCCACTGGGGTGAATTATTTAAACTGAGAGCCACATAAAACGCAAACAGTTGAAATGAATCAATAGGGAGACCATCTCACTAACTCTTCTGTACGTTAGGTAGTATACTATTAATTTAAAATGAGTGATATCTCTCATAGCGGAAAAGTAGATCCAAGGCAAATACTTAACATTAAATTATTATATTATAAAGCTCTTGAATGAATTACACTCAATATCGGAAGTTATTATTGTATTGTGTTTGCCATGAAACTTTTGAACATGGAGCAGGAATTAATTTCTTAATGGAGTTTTACACTGTTTTAATCTTATCTTCCAATACTGCATGACCCACCCTTATAATTATTGTCACCTTTAATGTACTCTAGAAAAAAAAAAATTGTTGAAAATTACACGAAAGCTTGGAATAATTCTAAATTCTGACAAAAAAGACGATTTATTCCTTGCTTAGAATTGCCCTTAGGCAAATTAAAAAATACAAAATAAACTCAGAACAAAGGTCCTGCTACGGCTTTTACCGAAGAGAACTCTCCTTCCTCAAAGGGATTATAAACAGCACTTCATGTTGATTATCCCAAAGGGGTTGACATATCGTGCAAGCAAAATAAAACGTAGTGGCAGATCATCTGCATACAAATATTTCATTTGCACGTTATGTAGCTTCTGTGAACAGTGCATGACGTGCACAATGAATAATAAAGTAGGAATAGTTCATGCAATATAAATTCCCCTCTCGCTTTCAATCCATAAAATGCAATGACAATCAAATAAGTACAACAGCAGTGTATAATCTGACTGTATGGTATAGGCCCTTGGGTTATTGTCTCAGAAGAAATAAGACTAAAGAAGAACTGAGAAGAAAACTGAGCGAGTCCCAGTTTCTTTACCAGGATGAACTAGCTATGACAGAAGGTTTTGTTGTTTGTCTCAGCTTCAACTCAAACAGCAGCAAAGAGCAAAGTCAATTACATTAATCGGAGCTTCACATAGGTTTGAACACATCTCAACACCTACCAAATGCAGCATACAAACTTTGTTCAAGACAGGGACAGTCGTAATGGCAAAATGGTAAAACGCTCGAGCAAAGACACCCATGTCTTTGCTCAAAAGCGTCCCCTCCCTCAAACATACATGGAGTTAGGCGATTTTGACCCAAATCTTCTTGTCCTGCTGTTTAACATGGAAAAGAGCAATGGGTGCATGCTATGCTTTCAATTACTGACAAAACTCAAACCCCCTCTCATAAGTAACAACCTGAATACTGTAGATGAGGGGGGCATTATAGTGCAGTACCGAAGCCCCTTCAACTCGAAGGTGTAAAGCTGTGGATTGGTTCACCAATGTCATCCTTAAGCAAGATGCCCAACCTCAAGCTGCTCCTTAATGACCTGTTACCGAATTCACTCTAAGTGGCTCTGGTTGAAAGCATTTGCTCAATGACAAAATAATTACAGTCTGGGGGGTGTCTGTTTTCTGCCCTAGCCAAGCAGCTAGAGCTAGCAACAAGGTCTCCACCTTGATGAATCTTCATGGCCACTAATTCTACGTTCACCCCACAAAGAAAAAAAGGAAACTTCCATGCACACAGTAGCTCAACACTCAATATCCATTAAAAATAAGTATATAATCCATTCAACCACTGCTCAAGAGTGTATTTTGGTCTTTATTTCACAGTAAGAAGAACCAGGAGGTGTGGACACCAGATGGGAATAACAGAACGGCACTGAACAGAGGAAGGAGAAGAAGAAGACGAAGATGATGAAGAAGGTTAATGGGAAAGGTCGCCTGAGATCAACGGAGGAGCTCATCCCAAGTGAAGAGAGCGAGAGGAGAGGGTCGACACACTTTGTGGATAGGAAAAAAGGGTGTCATTTTTCAGTGCAGAGAGAGAGACTTGAAGTTATAACCATTGTGTGTGTGTGTGTGTGTGCGAGGGTGAGTGGGGGAAAGAATGAGATATTGCGAAGACAGAGAGACAGAGAGGGTGCCCAGCGAGAAAGAGGGTGCAGAGAGAGAGAGAGAAACTTGAAGTTAAAACCATTGTGTGTGTGTGTGTGTGTGTGTGTGTGTGTGTGTGTGTGTGTGTGTGTGTGTGTGTGTGTGTGTGTGTGTGTGTGTGTGTGTGTGTGTGTGTGGGGGAGAGAAAGAAAGAGAGAATGGGAAGACGGGGAGAATTGAATGTGTGTCGGTGTCTGTTCCTTGTAAATGTGAGAAAGCGTGAGAATTCAACCGTTGGAGAGCTGTTCAGCTGTCAGAGCTGATCAATTGACTTCAATAACACCAGCTACATGTGCACACAACACACACACACTTGAAAACACGTATCAGTGCACCATATTCACATGCATAGTGTGCTACCTGAAACGATTCAAGAAGCAAGAATTAAGGATGGATCCAATTACCCACACTTTCGCCAAAAATATTGTCTGAATATTGGCGTGTCGGAAGAAACAGTAGATGGTGGATGCTGCTGAAATTGACAGTTAGGTTTGGGAATGTATATTAAAACCTTGTAATAGTTTTTTAGCTATCCTTGGATCCAGAAGAAATCAGCTAAGTGCTATGAGGCAGTAGAAGTCCATCCTTCAACATAAAACCTCAATCAATAATCAAGACCGCAGAATACTCAACCAAGTTACATAACAGAGAGTCCCTTTTAAGTATAAAATGTATCTATTCAAGCGTATTCAGACTCCATTCTGAACGGGCAGATCAAATCAAAGTTGAATCTTCACACTTGGGTGAATTTACCAAACTTTTTAATCAGTCCTGGAAAAAGGGAACCCGAAAGAGACGTGAAATTCCATCTCTTTAAAGTTCTCGTAACATTGAAAGTTGACCAAGGACAGCGTTTCAGCAACTTCTGACAGGGGGGCAATGAAAAAAACGTCATTTCTTTGCATTAAAAAAAGGAAAAAATATCTATTGGCGTGCACGACTAATGGCAGTTGTGAATAGATTCAGGGCCAGCCAAAGGAGGATAACACAGACTTTTTAAATCTTTCTCTTTTCTAAGTGAATCTAAGTGCTGATGAATAGCACTTACCTGGTGAACTTCAATTAGGGGCGAAAAGACGTCGCATTGAGTGTTTGCGGAGCTTCGCAACAAACCTTGAAATGAGGGGAATTTAGAAGAGCTTTGGGGCAGTGCAGCAGGGGGAGACGCAGCTCAAAGCAACATGTGGATAAAAGCTCTTTAAGATGAATTGCCTATCAAGATATCTAACATTCTGTCTTGTAGCCCACTTTGGTTGGCCTAAAAGATCAATGCATGCACTTAGGAGTTTTTCAAAGATTTTCAGCGAATATTAAAAGGTGGACACTTGAAATTTAAATGAATTAATGGGAGTAAACTAAATTATTTTGCTACAAGATATATTTATCTTGCAGTGTGCACCAATCATTTTTATGTATAGCACTGAAGATATCATTTTCTTAGTCGGCATATAAAAGGATATGCTGCACATGTAGCAAAATGTTCAATGAGACTTCTGAATATCATTTTTTTTACTTGCTGTCCTCTAAACTTGTTATGGAGGAATGCCAGGAATGACGCTATGAGTGATGATGAGGATTGAGAATTTACCGATGAAGGGTCAACGTTGAACTGAATTCTCATATAATTGGGTATTTTTAACAGAAAAGGATTCAAGAAAGACATGATACATATCTGGAATTCTACTGTGCCTACTGTGAATTTCCACCAACATTAAAGTTCTCTGAACAAATTGGTCCAAATTCCATTCTGCGCCTTGGAAAAGTCTATAATATACTTGTATAGCTTAATGTTTGATTACTTTCATTCATATGACAAATAAACTTGGGTCATCTGTCCAATTTTTGAAGTCATATTATTTAAATTGTACAGTTAATATTCCGATAAACTCATTGCTTTATCAATCAGAGTTCATATTGCAGCACACCTGTAAAGGGGCACAAAAAGGTCCTAGTTTAAAAAGAGATGTAGCATTTGCAAATATTTTACGCATTGCTATTAAAGGAATGAAGATGATGTCATGTAAATGTTTTGGATTCCACCCTGCGCACACCAAGTAATGAGCAGTTTGATATAATGCATAACGATCAGCCTTCCATCATCGTATGATCTCACACTAAAGGCTGCACTACAATCTAAAAAGAGAATCTGCACCTACAATTAATGAAATATATTCATTAATATTTTTAAGTCTGGTACTTAGCATTGTGTAGCGTCTTATCCTAGCTATATTATTTGTTTAAGGGGAATGGGTAACCTTGCAATCGCAAGTGCGCGGTACTTGTTTTTATGAATATCTATACTTTACCGGAAGAAACATATTGTTTCTCTTTCTTCTGACAAATGTATTCAAAGCATAGAATGTGTTCATAAATATGGTGTAACTCATCATGTCTTCTATAGAGAGAAAACATTCCACTTGTTTGGGAAGGGTCCAATTAATTACATTCCACTCAGGTACTCTTAAGTGTTACCGTGCATTAATTAAACACATAGAGGGGTTAGGGCTAGGGCATTTAAAACTGATTTGAGGACGCGTTGCGTTCTGCAGTTCACCAAAGGAGTTCAGCCTATGCGTATGTGTATGAGTTCTTGGTGCAAGCGTACAGTTTGCAGCAAACATACAGGATTTAAAGGGGAGAGACTCTGGCCCTCTCTCCGTTCACAGTCCACTGGAGGGAGTAACTACACATTAGCAGCAGAGTCCAGGGACACACTTTAAGGTGTGTGTGTGTGTGTGTGTGTGTGTGTGTGTGTGTGTGTGTGTGTGTGTGTGTGTGTGTGTGTGTGTGTGTGTGTGTGTATTTTTTGTGTTTGCGTTATTCATGCTGCAGTCGATTCCGGCATCCATCCATCAAACTAGTAAATGAGTAGTCACTGTGTGTGTGTGTGTGTGTGTGTGTGTGTGTGTGTGTGTGTGTGTGTGTGTGTGTGTGTGTGTGTGTTTGTGTGTGTGTGTGTGTGTGTGTCAAATAAACCTCCCCTCTGCGTCCTGCTACACTGCCTTTCAACCCTATTTACAGACCTGCTGCTGTGTAGCGTCTTCGGTCAACGTCCACGGCAGCATTGCTGATATTGAACACAACAAATGCCAGCTTGCACCAACAAACCAGAAGCCATGATTCCACTAAACTAAAGCTCCCGACTGAACTCCTTCAACAAGAGACATACATAATGCCCTACAGTTTGAAATAGAGTTGTTCTTCCATTTATAACTTGACGCAAAAACTAGAGCAACAGAGAGAGAGAGAGACTACGCTCTTCCAAGCAGGTATTTCTAGAAATCAGCAGCTGGATGGAAGAGGAAGGGGAGGTTAACCATGAAATGGATGGCATAAAGACGTAAAGCGTTTGACCTGGCCGTTTCCAACGCCTTCCCGTTTAACATTCCACCAAAGGAAAGATGCTTGATTATAGCAACAGAAGGATGGTCTGCCCTTACCCGCCAGGCATTCACCACACCACACACACACTCACACACACACGGAGGTCTAACCCCTCAGCGCGCCCGACAGAACAATGCCACTAAATTACAATAATTCGTGGGATAGCGATCATTAGCCTCATAAAACCTTTTTTCTTTTGAAATTACAGTTCACAAGTGAGAGTGCCAAGTACGACTGTCAGCCTGTAATTATGAAGCACAGAGACAGAACCGTCTGGATTAACGATTTGGCGTACCGCACCGAGCATCTGTAGTGCGATTACTACCAGGACAAATACGGCTTTCACATCTGTAAGCTTTAGTGCGGCAGCGGCATGAACGAAATCTTCCACACTTTAAGCTCAATCACACAAAGCTTTGAGAGGCCAGAAGTTAGAAAAGCACTGTATGATTGCATTCCATTAAGTTAATTTAAACTGAATCCTGTTTTCCGCTTTATGCATTATTCTAAAGGTGAACAACTCTGACACGTAGTTCTGGATCCAGGGTTCAATGTCTTTGTTGGAATTTACAGTATGATTGCATTCAGTGGAAGGCATACAATTATGGCCCTGCCTCCAAAAAGTGGAAGCTTTTTTCTTTTCTGGTTATATTAATGCATGATACCTCCACACAACCTTGGTTGTGCAGCGCACTTGGAATTCTTTATTGCATGCTTTTGATTGTTCCCAGCCTCACTTAGTTCCAACATAAGTGAATACATATATATTGTACTCACATTCCAGCACTCATAGCCTGAACATATTTGACTTATTCTTCTCCTGTGCGGCACGGAGCAGATAAAATGTCAAATGAAGTGGTAAAGTGGACCTTTCTAAAACACAATATTAATAATAATCAAATGATAAATCTTACACTTGCTCACGGTCGCTACAGATTCTCAAAGTCAGTCGATTTTCCCCAAGCGTGTCACCGAATGACATTGGCCAGCGGTCTGCAAACCAGGAGCCGTTCAGTGCGGAAGCGAGCGAGCCCGCCCAGGCACCCAGCCGCCGGTAGTGCCGCGGGCCAACAGCAGAGGTGTCACACGCTCCCCTTCATGAGAGGTTTGGAGCACAAGGAGGAAGAAGGGTATGAGAGGGGCAAGGCCATCACAGCGTGGCTGTACAGGAGAAGAAACAGAGAAAAAGCGAAGCCAAGATGACATCTGTCGAGGACACAGCTGTTGCCGGGGGTGGGGTGAGGGGGCAAGGGGCCGGGGGGGAGAGTGGATGCATCCCTATTTTCAACCACATTGTGCTCAGAGACAGAGGCCCCGGTTTGTAAGGGGGGAGATGGTGATAACGAGCAGCTAATACCCACACTCGTCGAGATGTCGAGAGGCGACATCCGTCTCTTCCCGGAGACAAGGGAGAATCATTTTGTTCTCGGGATAAAGGGTAACGAGTGCCACAGTTATGACAAAAGAAGCCATAAAGGGGTGTTTGAGGGGAAAGGGGGATCTGGGTATCTAAAGGGGGGGGCGGGGGGGGGGGGGGCACAAACACACACAACCCATGCCTTTAAAAATACCTTCAGTTTGGCTTTCGATATGCCAACAGTACTCTTTATGGGTTGTGCTCTCGGGAGCCACGGGGAAGAAAAAAGGAACAAGCTGTTGCCCTTGTAAACAAGTCGACGGCAACAAGCGAGCGGAGGAGTATGTATTGCGTTTGGTGTCGCGCTGTTAACCCCGATGTGATGATTAGCATCATCGGAGTTCCTTACACTCACACACATATAATCTATATATACATATATATATATATATATATATATATATATATATATATATATATATATATATTTAAAGCCTGTATAGCAACGAACACTATTTATATCTATACATATACACACACACACACACATATACACACAGCTAATCAATAGGAAATGTGCAGTTAGGGTCAAACCGTGATATAACGCCATGTTGACCACGCTGTGTTTAGCCTGCCTCTGCTGGTCTGTGGGTCAATAGTTTGTTTCTGCAGTCGAGGAGGTGGCCATTTCTAGGGCCGCATTTCTAGGACCCTATTTCCTTTTTCAAACGATTTAACTGCTACTATCTGTCTGTTCAGCCTGTTGGCTGTCTCACAAGATGCCGCCCCGTGTTACAATAATTTGCATTGCCTGTATACTTAGCACAAATAAATATTTATGTAAGTGTGAATGTATACACCGCCAGTCTCCTGGTGTCAGGAGTTTCAGAGGTCGTTAGGTTAATTGGCCCACACCTGTTGACAGATGGCTACAGGAGTGAGTCAGCCACTTGTTCTCTAACCACAACACATTTATTCTCTCTCTCTCTCTCTCTCTCTCTCTCCTATAACACTATCTCTCTCTCTCTCTCTTTCCTATAACACTATCTCTCTCTCCCTCTACTATAACTCTCCCTCTGCGCGCTCTCTCTCTCTCTCTCTCTACTATAACTGTCCCTCTGCGCTCTCTCTCTCTCTCTCTCCTATAACACTATCTCTCTCTCTCTCTCTCTCTACTATAACTCTCCCTCTGCTCTCTCTCTCTCTCTCTCTCCTATAACACTATCTCTCTCTCTACTATAACTCTCCCTCTGCGCGCGCTCTCTCTCTCTCTCTCTCTCTCTCTCTCTCTCTCTCTCTCTACTATAACTGTCCCTCTGCGCTCTCTCTCTCTCTCTACTATAACTGTCCCTCTGCTCTCTCTCTCTCTCTCTCTCTCTCTCTCTCTCTCTCTCTCCTATAACACTATCTCTCTCTCTCTCTCTCTCTCTCTACTATAACTCTCCCTCTGCTCTCTCTCTCTCTACTATAACTGTCCCTCTGCGCGCTCTCTCTCTCTCTTTCTCTCTCTCTTATAACACTATCTCTCTCTCTCTCTACTATAACTGTCCCTCTGCGCTCTCTCTCTCTCTCTCTCTCTCTCTCTCTCTCTCTCTCTCTCTCTCTCTCTCTCTCTCTCTCTCTCCTCTCTCTCTCTCTCTCTCTCTCTCTCTCTCTCTCTCTCTCTCTCTCTCTCCTCCTCTCCTCCCCCCCCCCCCCCCCCCCCCCCCCCCCCCCCCCCCCCCACACTCACATCGAAGAAATGTATCTTCATTACGGTCCCCTGTGTTCCCCACCTCTCCCACTGTTACCACCAGTGGCCCCTGGCAGAGGACTGACAGCCTCCTCAAGCGGTGGAACCAGGAGCCTGGCACCACGCTCTGCACTGGGAGAGGAGGCTTTGGAACCAACCACTGGAAAGTGCCCACCGAATCTGAAGTGGCCATCCCATTTTACATAGCAGAACAGTGTCCTTTCACAGATAGGGTGTTAAATATTGTCTATTGCTACACAGACTGTACAAGACTAAACACAGTTTTTAATGATGTAAAGTTCTTCGCACATTTTAATGAGGATTGGTCTCGAGCTGTTTTTCCTCTTGGAACTGGTTTTAGCAGGTTCAACTCATCAAAATGGAAGGTGCTTAAGTGCCTCCTAGGATCAGCAAACTGTGCCTTTATAAAAGCAGGAAAAACAAAGTAGAGTTGCGTGTATGTCCAGGAGGTTGTTGTTTTGATGGTTGCTATGGTGAAGGCCACAGTCTGAGTAGATTCGTTTTTTACAAAACTATGAGTAATCTGAGAGATGTTATTGAACACTGTTGTGTCCCAGGTACCTTCTACTCTGTAATAGATTAATATGTGTTATGGTCGGGTCTGGTGGGTATCCTATGTAAGGCAACATGTATGTTTTGGTTTTTTGTTCTGACAAAATGAATAAAAAGATGCAATTTTCCTGGATTAAATAACTAATAACGTTAACATCTTTCCACCAATTTCAAACAGTTATGATTTGGATAAAAAGAAAATCATCAATATTTGTTTTATATGTAAAATATATTATATGATTTAATATGAATATAAAAACGACGCATTGAAATCTGTTGGGAAATGTAAAAGTTATATTGCTTTAATCCAGAAAAACGGACGCTCCCCCGTTTAATTGACGTATCGCAGCACCTACCTTCAGTCAATGTGGTCAATATGTATATGTATTACCAAGTATATATATTCTTTTTTCCACACTTTGTTATAAAACGGTGACCTAAATCAGATAGACAGTTACCTGGTCTAAGAAAAAATAAAGAAAGCTGTCTACGTTGGCACCTTCAAACCTCATGCTGCATCTTTGCGATTGCGCAAGTCATTCAGCCAATGGCTTTGTCTTTTATATGTTATAGCCTACTCTATAAATTACAAAATATATATGTATTCGGCATCTTTATTGTAATCGATCCGACCCGAAGATTATTAAAACATTTACATTTAACATTTATATGTTTCAACAATGCACTCCGCCCAACACCGATAATCCAGCCTCCCACATATCAAGCTTTCGTCATCATGTTGATCTGAAATACATAGAAAACTGTTATCTCTGTGTGTGTGCTGTACCCTTTTGGGCTCTAACCTTTGATCAGAATAGCTACAAAGTAATGAGAAAAACTGAGCTAAAAATCATCAGAAAATAAGACGACAGAATCGCATAATAATAGTGGTGGTGTTAACGGGAATGATGCATCCGTTCAGTGGCACACAATCAATAATTCATTCGTGATGTGATCTCAGTCAATTATTAATGAAACATTGATAAGGTATCCTAACAGCTCACATAAACAGAAGCCCAGGCTTTGTGGAGTGGGTATGGCCAATGAAGGGACGATGGAGTTTGAATACAATATAAACACCCTCTCGGCACTCAAAAAACGCAACGACAGACATGCACACGCCCAGTCGCCCACACACCCACACACGCACACCCACATGGGACTGCAAGCGAGTGAATTTAGCGGCTGGACAATGTGTGAAGAAGGGGGCCCTAACTACAGTTGATGAAGAAGAAGCAACGGGCCCTTGAAGCAGCTTGGCAATAAACTGGCCTCTGCTCTCTTACATCCCACTTCACAGGAGAGATGTATCGCATGTGGTCGAGACAGAGAGGGAGAGCGAGAGAGAGAGATATACACAGTTTAGAGAGAGTCTAGAGAGAGAAACGGAATGTAGGGAGATTGGAGAGGGCAGGAGAGAGAGAGGGAGATAGGCAGAGATAGAGAGAGACGGAGAGAGAGGGATAGAGAGAGTCAAGAGAAAGCTGGAGATAGAGAGATAGAGGGAGAGAGAGAGACTCCAGAGAGAGAGCGGCGAGAGAAGGAGAGCGAGAGCGAGATTGAGGAAGAGATAGAGAGAGAAAGAGAGAGCGTGAGTTTGAGAGAGTGCAATCAGGAGAAGGTTGGCTGGCTGTCATCGCAGAAACTGCAAGAGACATTTTGGCGGGTGCAATCAGATGAACGTGCTCAGCGCAGCGGGGCTGACTTGAATGCACATCAAACAGAGGCAGCAGAAAAACAACAGAGGAGAAAAGAAAAATGAAAACAACCACCCAAAAATCAAAAAAAAAAACGGCAATCCAACCAAGAGGGAGCGATAGGAAACCGCTGTACTCTTCGGTCAGAAACAAGGCAGCGTGCACTCCTTTGATGTGGAGATCCCAGTCGCCCGGACGCTGCCAACTGTATCCTTTGCATGCTGGTACGACCGGATAGGGTTGGGAAGATGTTGGAAAGAAAGGTAGAGAGGTAGATTTCCCATGCTCCTGAATAAACGCAGGCAGGTCCTGTGCCCAATGCATTGGGCCTTCTGCAGCCCCAGCCGGTACAACGTCAGGCAGATTAACAAAAGACATTGAGTTCATCTAGTGTTTCTATAGCGACACATTTGGTCAGTAGACTGGTTAGTTCATGTATTCCCTACCACGGTCAATGAGGGACCGATGGACGAACGTTGGTCAAAGCCTTGAGAGTTGAGTGCAAAGCGGATCGACACACTTCTCAAATGTTTTCCCCTTCTTTGTGCCTCTACTCTCTACTGTCACCCCTCAGATCCAGCACGAGGCGAGTGTAAGGCTGTTTACACTCACCTGTCCCCTCCACATGAGTACCATGTGAGTCCCTCACTGAAGAACGACCCTCGCAGAGGAGCAACAGATGCAAGGACTCAAGTGACGGACACACACATTTGTTTATACACACACACACTCACAGAAACACATGCACACAATTACACACATACACACACATATTCACAAACACAGACACCACATAACACACAAAAGACAAACACACACACACAAGAGACACATGACCCACATTTACACCAAATATTATAAATACATGCACACATATATATATATATATATATAAATGCATGCATACATTCATACATACATCCATACAGAAGAACAAATCCACACACAGACGTCTACCTCTCTTTACAGCAGGTTGTGAAGATGTCAGGAAGATTGAGTGGTTGTGTTAAATATCGATAAAATGTGGTCCATCTGCAGAATATGAACCATTCCTCTGTTTATTAGTCATTTTCTTTGTTAAACCCAGGTTGTAAATCAAAAGTAGGCTAAAGCCTTCCTGTTGTGCTCCAGCCCTTCCAGAAAGAATGTAAGTGTGTAGTGTGTGTGTGAGTTTGTTTTCGTGTGTGTATGAGTGTTTGAGAGTGTGCATGTGTGTATGAGTCTGTGTGTGTGTATGAGCTTGTGTGTTTGACTGTGTGTGTGTGTGTGTGCATGACTTTGTGCGTGTTTGTGCGCGTGCTCACACTTATGTATTGAATGCCACACAGATTTACGCATCGGTCCGATTCCCCCCACCGTACCGTTCTCTTACCCCTATTATCCATGCCATCAATTCCATGCTTGCGCACTCGGAAAAGCAGGTGCGGGCGGTACGAACCAGATAAACCTACGCCATCAGCAGTGCGCACCTCGGTGTCGTATTGTGTTGTAAGCAAAGTGTCCGCCTTAACACGTTGCCCCGCATGGCTCTCCATACGATCTGTATGCCTGCACTGCGGCGCGCCTATCACTCACCATCTTCTCCTTCTTCTGGCGGCCCGGGCCTGATGAATGTAGCGCAGGGGACCATTAGTAAGTAGTGTTGGCAGCAAGAGGTCAGGCCGCAACGCAGACCCCCAGCACGGGGCCGACTCCGCCATTACTCAGGGCCCCCGCGGGCAGGGAGACGTGGGGAAGAGTTGGGGGTTGGGGGGGTTGGGGGTTAGGGGGGGGGGCTGGGTGGGGGGGGGGGGGGGGGGGGGGGGGGGGGGGGGGCTCCGGAGAGTTCAGACAGACAAACGAGTGGAACGCACGGCGAGGATAGACATGGTTCTGCTACAGGGGTGCACCACATGTTTCTCTCTCTCTCTCTCTCTCTCTCTCTCTCTCTCTCTCTCTCTCTCTCTGTCTGTGTGTCTCCATTTCTCCCTCTCTCTCTGCGTCTCCATTTCTTTGTCTGTCGTTCTCTCTTTCTCCCTCTCTGCACCCCCCTTGGAGTGCGAGCTGCAAGGAGCTATTAGGTGTGGGTGGCAGTAGATTGCCTTTGGATGACTACCTGCACACACACCAACAAACGCACCAATAAACACACACACACAGTCACACATTTTCAAACACACACACAGATCCTCAGACCACACACACACACACACACACACACACACACACACACACACACACACACACACACACACACACACACACACACACACACACACACACACACACACACGATTCTCAAATATACAAACACTCAGACACACACTCAATCAGGCCAGAGACACACTAAGAGAAATGGAAACACACACTCAAGCACGCAGTCAGTCACACAGTCATGAAAGCACCTAAGAATCAGACAGTAAAAGCACACATGTGGAATCCACTTTTCCAGCAGACGTGAGTCGTCAGAATGAATGGAAGCATTCGGCTGACACTGTTCAAAGTGGCTGAGGGGGAAGAGGCAGGGAGGGCTGATTGAACGGACAAAAGAAGAACATAGAATTGAGAAGCGAAGAGAGTAGATAGGGGTAGGTGATCTTGAAGAGGAGAGGAGAGGAGAGGGGTTACAGGAGGACGGAAGAGCGGACAGGAGAGCGGGTAAGGTGATCTTAGAGAGGAGCAGAGAGGAGAGAGAGGACAGGAGAGGTGAAGAGAAGACAAGAGTGGACACAAGATGGGGTAAGGTGATCTTTAAGAGGAGCAGAGAGGAGAGGAGAGGAGAGGAGAGGAGAGGAGAGGAGAGGAGAAGAGCAGACAGGAGATTGGTGCAGGTGATCGAAAAGAGGAGGGGAGAAGAGAGGGAGGACAGGAGAAGAGAGAAGAAGAGGGGGACAGGAGACAAGGGGACCGAAAAGCACAGGAGAAATGTTCAGGTGATTTTGGAACAAAAAGTAAAGGGGGGGAGAGGAGAGGAGGAATAAGAAATAGTGGGAGCTCCAAAGAGGGAAGTAGCAAAAGTGCTTAAAGGTCACAGTATCTCCGCCTGCCTGTTCACTCTTCATTTGTCTCTCTGATTGAGCTTGCCAATTAGCCGTGGTGCGCCTCATTCAGCAGCCGAGATGGAAAACAACCTAATCAAGACAGGAGAGAAAGGACGCGCCGAGGGTGAGAAGCAGGGTCGAGTGAGCGAGCCAAGAGGAGAGAGAGAGAGAGGAAAGATGGAGGTGAAGGTGAAAAGTCATGGAAGACGAAGTACAAGGTTGAACGACGGCGACAGCGTAGAAGAGGGGAAGGGAGAGGAAAGGATGGTGGAGGTGCAGAGGGAGGGAAACGAGTAATGGTGTTGGAAGGCATTGAGAGAGAGAGAGCGAGAGAGAGAATGACAGAGAGAGAGAGAGAGAGAGAGAGAGAGAGAGAGAGAGAGAGAGAGAGAGAGAGAATGACAGAGAGAGAGAGAGAGCGAGAGAGAGAATGACAGAGAGAGAGAGAGAGAGAGAGAGAGAGAGAGAGAGAGAGAGAGAGAGAGAGAGAGAGAGAGAGAGAGAGAGAGAGAGAGAGAGAGAGAGAGAGAGAGAGAGAGAGCGCCGAGAGAGAGCCGAGAGAGAGAGAGAGAGAGAGAGAGAGAGAGAGAGAGAGAGAGAGAGGGGGGGGGGGGGGGGGGGGGGTTGCGGGGGAACAATAGAGAGAATTGGAAGGAGAGACGAAGAGACA
Organism: Gadus morhua; assembly: GCF_902167405.1. Lineage (NCBI taxonomy): Eukaryota > Metazoa > Chordata > Actinopteri > Gadiformes > Gadidae > Gadus > Gadus morhua. Next base: position 7,397,529 of record NC_044061.1, on the reverse strand, counting down.
GACAGGGAGGGATTAAGAGGGAGACAAACAATACTGCAGACTACAGAAAGAAAAAGTGAGGGGAGAGATAGAGCATAAAATGGGGCAGGAGAGAGCTGGATAAAGAGGGAGGCTAAAGGAGGGTGGGAGCTAACAGGAGAAGAATGGCAAAAGCTTGAGGGAAGGACTGGGTGACACCAGAGATGAAACGAGGACAGCGGGGGAACGGAGAGAGACGGAGGAGAGAGGATAAACACGGAACACTAGAGGGAGAGATGGAGGGAGATAGAGAGAGAGAGGATGAGAGACGGAAAGACGGAGGAGAGGAGAAAAACACAGTGGAAGACTGATCACAGAGCACCAATGAGAGAGATGGAGTGAGAGAGAGAGAGAGAGATGGAGGATAGATGATAAACACAGCACAAGACTCATCATAGAACACCAGAGAGAGAGAACGAGAGAGAGAGAGAGAGAGAGAGAGAGAGAGAGAGAGAGAGAGAGAGAGGAGAGATAGAGAGAGAGAGAGAGAGAGAGAGAGAGAGAGAGAGAGAGAGAGAGAGAGAGAGAGAGAGAGAGAGAGAGAGAGGGGAGAGAGAGATAGAGAGGGGAGAGAGAGATAGAGAGGGGAGAGAGAGAGAGAGAGAGAGAGAGAGAGAGAGAGAGAGAGAGAGAGAGAGAGACAGAGAAAGAGAAAGAGAGAGGAGCTGGAAGATGAAGTAATGACGTCTGCAAATCGACAACAGGAGGAAACAAAGAGGAACAAGAGAAGGAAGAAAAGAGGGATCGATGCCTTGGTCGGACAGACTAGGATAGGATTGGAGAGAAATGGAAAAATATGAGCAAAACTGGAGGACTTTGCTTAGATCTCTGACGCAGAAGGGAGCGAGGCAGAGAGAAAGAAATGCAGAGAGAGAGAGAGAGAGAGAGAGAGAGAGAGAGAGAGAGAGAGAGAGAGAGAGAGAGAGAGAGAGAGAAACAAACGTAGGCAAGAAAGGAACTTAGTGAATAGAAGGATCTGGAAGATCTGAATGTTTCAACACACATACACACATACACACACACACACACACACACACACACACACACACACACACACACACACACACACACACACACACACACACACACACACACACACACACACACACACACACACAAACACAAACGCAAATGCACCCGTACGTGACAGAGAACATGAAAGAGAATTTAGCAAATATATTCGCAAATCTTTCAATGTTCAATTAAACATTTTACTTATTCCAAACATTCTGAAACTATTTTGAAAGGAATAACTCATTTTTCACATGTTTTCTAGCGGACAAATTCAAAGACTTATTCATTTTAAAACAAAAACAGATAACAGTCACTATTAATCACAGCAGTGGTGGATTCACGCAGCTACACAGTGAGGTTGGCAATAGCAAAGCAAAGAAGCTATAGTGCCCTGTAGACTTAAGTAGACTCAAACCGCCATCAGAACAATTATGCAACTTGCAAGTGGGAACAGGGATCAGTTACAAGAGCCAGTTTATATGTGCACTGTGCACATTAACTATGGATGTTAATGCATGGATAATGGTATAAACACGCTGGATATTGGACAAGTCCATTCCATTAGCTACGTATCAATTTCAATAACATTTAGCCCCTAATGACATCGTCGTCTAATCCATTCGGTCCACACATATATTCATATAGTCTTGAATGACATTCTGGGCATATCTGAAACATAAAGCCCACCCATTCTATACGAGGAACCGACTATACGTTAATGTATTTCTACACTATTGATTAACTCATCATATCATCTAAAGACGGGGGATGTTGTCTGCTAATCTGATCTTTTTCCTCTACACACGCGTAGGTTACAATCATCCGTTTCATAAACGCTTTGAGCAATCACTCATCGAGAAAAATCTTCCCTGCTGCCGCAACGATCTCTTGACTGATCAGAGCGAGCGAGCGAGAGAGAGAGATTCATGTAGTCTCCTTCGCTGCTCTTTGAACAATGGAAATCCCCCAGTCAGAGACCTTTAATCCCTGTGTTTCCACCACCCGCTCTCTAGTTCCACATCATTTAAAAACACGAGACCAGTGCAGAGCGCCTGGCGTTGTTAACAACAACGCGCTGAGGTGAGGCACGCGGCAAAGAGTCGAATACGAAAGCGCGCATTGCTATAGATCGGTGAGTCATTGACAAGCAACTATCTTTTGATCACTCAGAAATATTGACGGAGCTCCTCCAGCAGTATATCACTCGTAAGACATGGATACACACGGACACAGACACAGACGAGAATGTGAAAATACACACACATACACACACACGCACACACAGACTGAGAAAGGTCGCTGTCACACAAATATGAGAGGCCGTCTGACACTATCATACTCTCTCTCACAAACAATCATACTCTCTCTCACACACTATCATACTCTCTGACACACTATAATACTCTCTCTGAAACACTATCATACTCTCTCTCACACACCATGATTATCTCTCTCACACACCATCATACTCTCTCTCACACACTATCATACTCTCTGACACACTATAATACTCTCTCTGAAACACCATCATACTCTCTCTCGCACACTATCATAATCTCTCCCACACTATCACACTCTTTTTCTCTCCGTGTCTCTCTCTCACTATCCTGCCCTCTCTCACACCATCATACTCTCTCTTCTCTCTCTCTCACCCTACCATACTCTCTCTCTCACACGCTATCACACCCTATTCTCTCCCAATCACCACATCAGCACTTAAAACGATGCAACTCCAACAACGCAACCCAGAACCGTTACACTACAGCCCCCTGAGGAAGTCCCTCGTCCCAGAGGGGGCAAACAAAGACTGCAAACCGGCTGGGAGCCCGTCTCCACGGACGCTCCCCCGAGCTGCGGCGCCGGCTCCCTCTCTGGGGTGACAGCAGGGGGCTGCAGGGGGGGCTGTGCCAGCTCATTCTGGATCTAGAGAGAGCGTGTAGGTATAGGCCCACCTAGCGAGGCGTTCAATATCATTAGCCAGCATGCAAAGTGGTTAATCCGGTTTCCTACGCCTATCGCACCGTTCAGACCTCAGCACGCACTTTCCAAAATGTCTCTGCAGGGCACCAGTTAAAGCCTCATAGTCCTGTCTTTCCTTAGGGCTAAGTAAGAGCAGGCGAACCAGAGCGATCTCTGTAAGGAATAGTGCTAGCTTCGGGGCTTTGACCACCTCCCTTGACCAGCCTGAAGCCTGTGCTGCAAGTTCAAATTGTGCATGGAAATGCTTCCCAGTTCGATTTCACAGAGTATTCTGGAGTCTTCCTGTTGGAAGCAGCCTGGCTTGAGCCGCCATCTCTGGTAACGGTTGTCTCCTCCCACCGTGATGACGTTGTGGCGTCTCCGTGACGTGTTTCACCCGGTAAGGACCTCGCTTCAGCCGCTTACCTCCTCATGGACCCACTCACGTTGTATCTCTGCTCCATCACCATCATTTTAGTGATGATCCATGGCCGCTTAACTGATGATCCATCATCACTTAACACTGAACACAATGCGACTCCAACAATGCAACCTACAACCGTTACAATGTTATCTTCTCTTTTTTTTTTTGCTGTTAGACGTAAATTGAAATTCTGACTGATAGACCCGCCATCTGGACTCAATACGCCACTGCTCAAGCTCTAGCTGAAAGCTGAAATCAACGAGATTTGGGCTGAGCTGCAAAGAAACAGCGACCTGACAATATCTAGCCATCTCGACACATGCTCTCTTTCATACACGAGTATCATCGTGTATGAGAGAGAGCATAGTATTCTTACGAAAAAGTTGGTATGAAATACGGCCTAAACGGCCTCTCAAACACAAACCCAGGCAGGCATACAGTCACACACACACACACACACACACACACACACACACACACACACAGAAAAAGGCTTCTATCACTCATGCACAGACAAGCACACACTCATGCAAGCATATACACACAAACACACGCACACACTGGGAAAGGTGTCCATCATTCATGCACACACACACACACACATGCGCGTACATGCACACAAGCTGAGGAAGCATTGATGACAATGACTGAACGGTCTCATCCAACTGAGAACATGATTGAGGGTAGTCAGAGCAACGCTGGCAACCGCCTCTTGTGCGTGTATCTGTGTGTGCGTGCGTTTGTGTGTTTCTCCGTCACAACTCGTAACTTTCTATCGGTGATTAAGACATATCTCTTTCTGATTGTTCGCATCTTTGCTGCAGTAATTAAGAACGAGCTGGGTGAATTTTACACACCACTGGTGTTCCTGCTGGGCTGGCACATAACGCTTTGTTAGCAGAGACAGAGGGCTTGCGCCGTGTGTGTGTGTGTGTGTGTGTGTGTGTGTGTGTGTGTGTGTGTGTGTGTGTGTGTGTGTGTGTGTGTGTGTGTGTGTGTGTGTGTGTGTGTCTGCAGGCGCATACAACACCCCCGGCACGCACACAAACACCCACACACAAATGCATTCTCTCACACCCACAACCATCTCTACCCACTCACAATCCCATGCACGCACACCCGCACACATTCACACCCAGACGCACACAAGCACCGCCGCTGAACACATGAAAATGAATTGTTTATGAACTAAACTGGGACTCCATTTGTAGTTCACCTTCAGGCCATTCTGTGAGCGTGCTACTCTGCGCTCCCACTGATGGGCCAGGCAGGAGCATTGTGTGCGTTCTGTCTGAATCTCCGCCGCGTCTCATTCATCTGACTGCCGCGCTTTGAATGTGTAAACCGGCCCGTGTCACCCGTGATCATTTAGGTCATCAAGTAGCCTGTCGATTAGAGATAATGACCCGGGCTTGGAGACGATTCATTATTAAGCGTTTGATTTCTCCGTCTTCTCCGGCGCGCGATGTAGCTTGGTGAGTGTGCATGACAATGAGGGCGGTCCCTCCTTCCAAACATGCGGTGTAGCGGAGATCACTTTGGGTCTTGCGGTGTCCAGGTCTGTTTCTCGGCACCACCCCGGGGCTTTTGTTAATGTTGTGCCACCTCCGTGCTGCCACGCCCGGGGTGTGGCAGTGGCCTTATTGTGTTACTTATGTGGTATTGTGTCTGCGCCCACACCCTTTGATGACAGTGGCACCGCGGGAGGCTGGGCTCCTTTCCCCTGGCTTGTGTTTGACGGAGGGAAAAAGGCCTGTGGTTCTTTGCTTGTCTCCATTTCCCTTTCGGTTGACTTCATGTTATCCTTCTCCTTCTCCTTATGTGTGTGTGTGTGTGTGTGTCTGTGTGTCTGTGTGGCTGTGTATCTGTGTGTCTGTGTCTGTGTCTGTGTCTGTGTGTGTGTGTGTGTGTGTGTGTGTGTGTGTGTGTGTGTGTGTGTGTGTGTGTGTGCGTGCCTGCGTTCATGTATGTATGTGGGTGTTGTGCGCGTGCGTGCCTGCCAGAATGAGGAAGAAAGACAGAGGGTGGCAAGAATGGCTCCCTGCCAACCGTTAATTCTCTACTTGTCTCGGTTTAATCTGATAAACTGGCTTCCTGCGGTCCAGACAAGAAATCAATCACTGTAAAACACACACAATCACTGATGCCATTTGGGTGACCTGTGTGTGCGAGTGTATCTGTCTGTCTGTCTGTCCGTCTGAGTGTTCCATCTTTATCTTCAGATATTTTGGTCATCACAAGACATCCTTCCCGCTAATTTCTCCATATGTTTCTATATGACTACAATACTGGAAGGTATGTAGAGGGAAAGAGAGAAAAACATGTGGTGCGGAGAATAGGGGAAGAGAAGGGAAGGGAGAGAGGGGGTGGCTTTGGGGGAGAGGGCGAGCGAGGAAGTGAGTGAGAGAGAGAGAGAGAGAGAGAGAGAGAGAGAGAGAGAGAGAGAGAGAGAGAGAGAGAGAGAGAGAGAGAGAGAGAGAGAGAGGAAGTAAGAGGCAGGCTGGGGGGGGGGGGGGGGGGGGGGGGAGAAGGAGAGAGAGGAAGAGAGAAAGAGGGAGGATTGGGGAGAGCTTGATAGAGAGGGAGGGAGAGAAAGCGGAGCCGGGGGGTGAGAGAGGGAGGGGGTGAGAGAGAGGGACGGAGAGCGAGGGAGGCAGGGAGCAGCCATCTGCCCAGACGCTGTGTATTGATCTGTTTGACAGTCTCCTCATGTCCTTAACACACCGTGGGATTGAACAATTGCTCACATTGATAGCGCTCAGCCTCCATCCTCCCAGACCAGCCTCCAGTCCAACAGACAGACGGAGGAGGAGGAGGAAGAGGAGGGGGAGGAAGAGGGGGAAGAGACAGAGGAGGAGGAGGAAGAGGGGGAAGAGACAGAGGAGGAGGCAGCGGAGGAGGGGGAAGAGAAGAGGGAGGGGGAGGAGGAGGGGAGAGGATTGAAGATCGGCTAAAGCAAACAAAGTAGGCGACAGCGCGCACAAGCAAAGGAAGAAAAAATAACAACCTTCCCTGACACATAGTGTTGTCTGGAAGAAGAGGAAATCTGAGAGTTGGAGGGGAGGAATGAGGCGAGAGGAGGAGTGGAGGAAAGCACAGAGGAAATAAGGAAACGGGCAGAATGTTGGAGAGCGGAGTGCGAGGAGAGGGAGGAAAAGAAGCCGGAGATGGAAGGGAAATTAATAGAGAGAGAGACAGAGAGACAGAGACAGAGACAGACAGACAGACAGACAGACAGACAGACAGACAGACAGACAGACAGACAGACAGACAGACAGACAGACAGACAGACAGACAGAGATGGCGGAGGGTGATGGCATTGCTTAGGGGATAATAACACTGAGGCAGAGTGAGTGAACGAGAGATGAGAGAGAAAATGTAAAGAAGCAGCCTTCTTTTCAAGACGCGAGTACCAACCCAAAAGTTGCGCTTCCAGGGGGAAAAAGAAGGAAGAATTGACGGCTTGCATACTCATGTGCATTCAGACATGTAAACCCTTCCCCCCCCCACACACACACACACACACACACACAGAAACACAGACACACAAACTAATCGGCACACACACGTACACAAGGGCGGACAGGCGATGGAGTGGAGGGGAGAGTCTTGGAAAGAGATGAAGTGAAGGAGGAAGACCACAAGTGACAGAGAGAGGGAGAGAGAGAGATTAAGAGAGGACCCAAAGAGAAACAGACAGCGATAGAGCGCCAAAGAGCGAGAGACTGAGATTAAGAGAGCGAGAGCAAGAGAGAAAGTGGGAGGAAAGGGATGTTGGAAGGCGAGGGCTTCCATTGTTCTCTGCACATTAAGATGATCGTCAAATGTGCACATACACATGTCCAAATCCATACATGCGAGTGTGTCCTTGTCAACACCACCACCGCTAACACAAACAAGCACAAACAACCTGGAGGCATGCTGCGGCTGCCTCTGTAGGCGGTAATTGATCCCACAGCAGCACACATATGTGCGCACACACGCACACACACACACACACACACACACAAGCGTGTGCACGCATGTGAATCTGCAGGACACCAGAGACAGAGCCAGTGCCATGAGAGGCTTAGTAGACAAGGTACATGCGTACTAACTCTCTGGCCAATCACATATAAGCACAGTAGGCCTACTTGTTATTAATAAAAATAATAATAATAATGGATTTAATATATATATAGCGCTTTTCTAGACACTCAAAGACATTTACATTGAAGGGGGGACCTCACTTACCAACCACCTGGGTTAATGCACTACCTTAGATACTTTACTGTTCTGTTGTTATCAAGGGAGTGAGAGACGAAACATGATGTGTACAAGGCTTATTTCACATACATGGATTAGCAAGGCAAGTCCTGACAGGAAGGCAATTATGCATTACGTTTGATAAGCCACGCGGTGAATATGTAGATAGCCAGTCCAAACGAAATGAAAAAATATTCCTTGAAGCTCTGTGCTTGGGGAATTGCAAAAAACGGAAAAGCACCCAAAAAATATTAAGTAGGCCACTTTGGTAGGCTACAGTTGTGTCCAGATGGGGAGGGGAGGGGAGAGTGGGAGAGGGGAGGGGAGGGGAGGGGAGAGAGAGAGAGAGAGAGAGAGAGAGAGAGAGAGAGAGAGAGAGAGAGAGAGAGAGAGAGAGAGAGAGATGTATGCTACATCAGGGTGAGCAGTGGATTAACTCTATTGAAGAGACAAAAAAAGAAGGTAGCCACTGAAGACATTAAGGTAACACTTCGGCTTTGTTATTCAGACACAGTGACTTCCAAGTGAGAACGGGAATGCACACAAACATTACTCAATAGGTGAGCTTAACCAAAACTATAGCTGATCGACTTAAATCGGCAAAACACATCAAATGCAGAATATGAGAAATAGGGACAAGGCTAGGGCTGTTTTTGATTTGTGACAGAATTACGCCAGGACAAGAAAAGAGGTAGTGAAAGAAATTTAGGAGAAATACACCCAGTACCGGAACAAGTTAGCCGTCTACCTTAATACGGCAGCGCTTTGAGTCAAGGAGATGTTATAATTCTTGAAAGCATTCCCTTTGATGGCATGCTCTTCATCTGAGGACAGAATATTCAGCATTTTTTCGGTGCTTACAGAGGATGTTTGCTCGGGATGAGAAAGCATGCTACCTTTTGTAAATAGCAGCTTGACAAATTGGGGAAAAGGTTGCTTGAAAGGAAGCACTTAAAAAAATCAAGCCTTTAAAAGTCAGGCCGCTGTCCAGTCGCAGCAGAAGCACTTCAGTGTTGTAAATGTTAGAGTACAGTTACAGTATATATATTAATACAATTTGATATAAATTATACATGTCTACATATCTAAATATTTGTATACATACTGTAGGTAATATATGAAAGCTAGGTTAGTGGCTATGATATTCTTTACGAGGCTGCTTTGGATGCTAAATAAAGTTGATATAGTATGTGTGATATAATACAGTGATACAGAAATAGGGAGGTAATCACCGTAGTCGTTCTGCTGCTATTTTGTGCTAAACAAGTCCTTCCTTTGGTCGCAACAGCGGCAGGGCAATCCATCACAGAGCCAAAGAGGTTTGATCAATGCCTTTAAACATACTCAGCACCATCACACATCACTTGCCTTTTACCCTCCTCCCATAATGAGATATTTAGCTCTCTGTGCGAGAAGTGACACAAGCCATTATGGATTATTATGGAGATGCCAGGAATGGTCTTTAGTTGTCCCAGATGAAGTGAGCGATGGAAAGAAAGCCGTTGGCGTTAAAGGATGTTTGAACTTGAACAGTTTGATCCTTAACTTCGCCAGATTTAGGCCAACAAACTCTGGGTATTGCTGGTACTGATGAGTGTTAAGATCTAATGACCAGGATTTAGTTTAGGAGATATAGAACCCCGTGTAGGTCCCACACAGACGACGTGTGCACTGAGACAAACCAAAGAATCCGGGCCCAGTGGCTCGGACTCCGAGCGGGTCCTTTAAACAAGGGATTCTTTTCCCTCCCTACAGAGTGTGTACTACTGGTTTAGTGTTTCACTCGCAGGTCATTACACATTTAAAGATGTGTTGGGGCACAGCTGGGGCTGCAGTCTTTTTGAACAACATGTTCGGCTCTCAGGCACCCGCAGTTCCGGCACCACTGGGACACTGGGACCGCCAGCGTACGACCCGGGTTTCCGCTCTCCTTCAAAAGGCTCTGCAGCGACAACAGTAGCTCCGTGGCTGCGGGATCAGATGGCACATTTAGACTAGATTCTACACAGTCTACCTGCTAGTGAACCCCCCAAGACTGCTCCTGTCTGTGGCAGAGAAACCGGCACAAATGTTGGCTAATGCTAGTCAACTTCAAAGGCAAGAACCGTGTGACACACAGATCTATCCACACAGAGGAAGGCTACGCCGTCTCTGGCATAACAGGGCCCTGAGGTAGAAGGGGGGTCCACTAGCAACATTCGTCTTCTGCAAAGCCCCCCTCCCCAGTACCCCCAGAGAACCGGCTCGCTCACCTTTAGCCAATTATTGGGTCCCTACAAACCTGTGGGCTGATAGAGTGTTTGATAGAGAAGCCCCCTCCCCTAGAAGTGTCTATCCATCAACTGTCCGATTGAGTCTGGGTCCTACTCAGTTTAGAGTGTCAATTGTGACTGGGGCTACAGACCAGGGCCAGACAGACAAATTGACATATATCACAGAGGCACCTCTGGGATTCAGTGAAGTATGAAATGAATACGAAATTTGCACTCTAAACAAAAAAAAGCGACATCAGTGAGGATACTATTGGAATTACCTGCCAGCCGTTTGCATGTGAATTCTCCAGCAACAGCGAGATTAGTCCGCTCACCGGACCCTCTAGTGACTGAGACTCTGCGATAAAGCAATGTATTCACACTAGAGGCAACAAGGAACAGTCCGCGCTTTCGTAAGTTCGCCCCCTGCCTGTTTCTGCTTTGTTTGGTATTGTTGTTGTTGCTGCATTTATTTCTCACTGTGTATTCCTAGTACTATTTTGTATTTTCCCCTTGGTCCCCGCTGAGAAAAACTAGACTAGACTAACCCTAGAAAAATAAACAATGCCTTTTATCTCCTTTGGTCATTTACTGTGCAACCAAACAGTGAAATTTGTGTATATGAAATATTAACAGCACAGTGGGCTGCATACAATGTCTGCCTGGCAGCTAACAGCTTCAGAACAGGTGGCTTGATGCACAGAATCAAGTGTTTCATATTTTGTTGAGTATTCTTCAAACATGACCATCGGTTACTTTTGCATCGAGTCTAGTGTTAGGGTAGGGTGAAGGATTTATTTTGAATCATGTTGTGCAACTTTCCAATACATAACAAGGTTAAGCTAGCTTTTCCTCATGACCAATTTTAAACTAAATTGAATTACGCTGATTCTGTTGGAAAGTAGTCCTTTACAATTAGCAATTAATGTAACAATTGTTTATTGGATGATGATTTATTCGTCTGGCCTTTTCAATCAACACTCATTTGATGTCTTTCCCATTGCAATTGTATTCAACAGGCAACCAAGGAATTTGAATCAGTTAGAAAATTACAAAACATTTTTTTTGACCTCTCCACATGAACGATTTCTCTGGCATTTCCAGGCCGCAGCTTATAAAGGCTATTCAGATGGGTCCAGAACGGGCTTGAGATGTAGAATGTGAGTATGACAGGCTCCACAGTATTGCTTCCTTATCTGTTCAAAAGGTAGGAGAAAGAAACTCAACCAGTCGAGCCACCTCCGGCTGATGACTGCTCCGCTTAATCGAAGAGCAGCCTCATTTTCCAGGAAGTACAAATAAAAACTGGAGATAACGCCAAACCTAAATCTGAGGTCTGAGTTGGTGGGAGCGCAATCTGGCATCGTCTGGACTGTCGCATCCAGAACAGTGATGCCCTATTGGGAACTTGAATTCTGAGCACCAGCATGCTCACGGCTGCTTTACAAATCCATTATCAATTGTGTGCTGAAAATGTGAATGATTATTGATCGGAACTTGACATCGAGACAGAGTTAAGAGTGTGCGACATATTTTACAGATACCTGACAAGAGATCATCATGGTGATGTCTGCTCCAAGACAGATGACGACTTATAGTCTACAGCACACCGCCTATATATTCTTTTTTTGGGGGGGTTGTGCGCAACAAAGGGAGACTGTGTAAAAAGTGAGCTCAAGGAGAAAATCTTCGGGGACATACTGCATTTGATAATGGAAGTAAATTCACATGTATGCACTACAATACTGATGCAAAATGCACAGCAAACACCACCACAGTCCTTTCGATAAACAGCAATAACAGCAGCAACACCTAAGAACACCACCTATCCACATGCAGCGCACCTCGTAATTTAAAAGGTGCTCTGCCCCCAGGCTTTGGGCGGATGAGCAGCAAAACATCTATAACCTCTCAGTTAGTGATCCCCCCGCTATAACACCCCTACTGAATTTAAACTTGAGACTGAGACGTGAGCGATGACAGAATCACCGCGCACCACCAGAGCTTCACGTCTAGCAACGCCCAGGGCTACCGCTCGTCCCATCAACTTGGGAACTGTAGTCTGCAATATCGGCAGTGTCACTGATTGTTGCCAGCGAGGCGGGTGAGTGATGTGCGAGAGAAGGGCATAAAACGCACCCTCTCCCTTAATGAGAATTGGATTTTTTGATGTTTAAAGTTAATAAGGTTGCATCGTGAAAGAGAGAGGCCTTCTGGAGCTGGAACTGGCGTACTTAGCTCTTTCCCGCCACACCCACCTCGTGGCTTTGAGGAGATGAAGAGGGGGGTCGGACTGTAAAACAAGTCAAGACACCCATTAGGAGAGCTATGCGTGCGACACGTTTAACCACTTAAATTGAGATGTATTGACGGTTGCATTTATATCGGTCGTTATTTCTGTGTGGTGCAGAATACTTTGTAAGCTAGTTAGTAAGTCTCTAACCATATATTTAAACTTGCAATGTAAACTGTATTAAAGGGAATTGACTCTAAAATTGTTCCAACCGATGTGTCCAAGCCACAATCTGGATGACATCTGCATTTGCAAATGTATATCCATGCTAATTGCTTACATTGTGATTTGGATGTCAGCCTTTCCCAGATGCACTGAAGATAATTCTGCAATAGAGAAAAATAATTTAGCTGTTGAAGAATTGTCTCTGTAACATTTTTAACAACGGTAGTGTATTAATTATTTTTTTCATAATTTCACCTACAAAATAAACACTTCTGATGTGACATGGGCTATCTTATGATGGGGATATATGTAAGGGATAATGTATAGAACCCCGGTCATTATAGGGAAAAATAAGCCCCGACAGGGCGAACAGGACACCGACATGAGGCGGCTACTTGCCATAACGAAAAAAACTACGCACAGTGTTTCTTTCTACAATTACAATTCGTAGTGTTGATTAGCAGAGAAATGGTCCGCCAAAGACGTTGACGTCGCTTAGCAACTGAATACGCTGGGGTTGATAAGTTACCGGACTGATACCAAAGACGTGAATCAGAGGCAAAAGATCCACTTTCCTTTACAGCGGTAATTAGATTCTTGGCAACGGTCAATTATCGAAAAATAATACACGGCCGGAAACCAGGACGGCCCATGCAAATGAACGGAGCGTTCATTTCACGTTGCTAAGCGTATAATGACCGCAGTCAAAGAAAGCAGATTTTTTTGCCGTCTTTCGTATCACTCCGCAAATAGTCTGGTAACTTATCAACCCCAGCGTACTCGGTTGCTAAGCGACGTCAAAGTCTTTGGCGGACTATTTCTCTGCTTATCAACACTACGAATGCTGGTGACAAATAAATTGTGAAAGGACACATCGTGTGAGGATACTTTTTCGTATTGGCAAGTAGCCGTGTAATTTGCGGGATAATGTATAGAACGTCGCCGGGGCAGACAAATGAATGGGACAGACCAAAAATAATTTATCCCTACAGAAGATAGATGAGAGATTGTATAAAAGTCTATTTCCACCAGAAGACTTATGGTGATATCAATCAGAGTTGAAAATGAAATTAATATTTTTGACCCAAAAAATAAGAATGTGTGTGTGTGTGTGTGTGTGTGTGTGTGTGTGTGTGTGTGTGTGTGTGTGTGTGTGTGTGTGTGTGTGTGTGTGTGTGTGTGTGTGTCCAACTATTTTTATAACTTCACAGAATTTATTTCAGTGAAACAGCGAACCTCTCATCTTATTTCCTACTCTGAAAATGATGTCCGTTAGGAAAAGAATAATCATTAAAAATTCACAACGTCTACTTCTTGGCTAGGATTCGGAGGCTGGGTGCTTGTGACGTAATCCATTACCTCCGACTAGATACAGTCACATCGTCTCAGCCTCTGTAAGACAGGTGCAACAGTGCAGTGAGGTGTAGGTTCTATGCATGTCTATGCAATTAATGGGAGATCAGGCGATCTCAAGAGTCACTCAGGGGTACACAGCACCGGCAGAGTCATCTGCATCAGCAGGGAATTATACCAAAAAAACCAGCAATTACACAACACATGTCCAGGAAAGGTCAAGATCTGGATTTTGGGATTAAAACAAATACACGGTTGGTGATGAATGATAGTGTTGTTGAGATTCCCATTGTGAGCTTACTGATGGCGCATGTTTGGGAAGAGCCAAAAATACATATTATTTAGAGGGTATTACCAAAGTGTAGCTATGTGCATGCTGAGTGCGTTTCACACAAATTCTGCCTAGGTCCACAAGGCAAATCATGCATGTGTAAGAAGGGCATCTGCGTGTCTGTGTGTGTGTGTGTGTGTGTGTGTGTGTGTGTGTGTGTGTGTGTGTGTGTGTGTGTGTGTGTGTGTGTGTGTGTGTGTGTGTGTGTGTGTGTTTGTGTCTGTGTGTGGGTCTGTGTGTGTTTTTGTGTTGCACTAAATAGCAATGTGCTATTTAGGCTCTTAAAAGAACAAATGATCTGCAGACTCCACTTAATCTTGATAAACTAAAGAGAAATTACTTCAAGCAGCTAAAGTACCCCCTATCCCCCACCCACCCCCACCCCTGCCAGCTGTCTGAATGGGAAGCCAAGGGTGGCCCTGCTCCACACAGACAAACTCTGGAGCCTGAAATGGGCCCAAATTGTTTTTAATTGATGTATGGATGTGAAAGTGTGTGTGTGTGTGTGTGTGTGTGTGTGTGTGTGTGTGTGTGTGTGTGTGTGTGTGTGTGTGTGTGTGTGTGTGTGTGTGTGTGTGTGTGTGTGTGTGTGTGAGTCACATTCAATTAAACCAAAAAGGTACATTCCCAGTACAATAGCACATGGCGGTAATCGTACATTACAACCTATTGGTCTATATCTGCGTGTGCGTGTGTATGTGTGTGCATGAGTGCCCACACTGACACTGTGCTAATTCTTGATTAAAACCAGCTGCTACTCATTAACCAGAATCATGTGCAGCATGAAATCACACACATACCCTAACACACACACACACACACACACACACACACACACACACACACACACACACACACACACACACACACACACACACACACACACACACACACACACACACACACACACACACAGGGTCTCTCATGTGCTGTCTCATGCTCACTCAGTTCCACAACAAACACTGAAACAGAAACACTCATGTTTGCACTGCGACGGCTCGTTCACCCTCAAACATGTGAAGGTGCCTGTGATGCGGTCAGTGTGTGTGGGCGGCCCATAGCAGGCCGACCGGCAAATTATATTGATCACAGCGTGGGAGGGGAGGAGGGGCTTTCCCTAAGTACTCCTGTGATCACAAATCTATTCCCAAGGGCTCGATCCCTCCACAAACACTCCGCCCATGTCTGCTAAATGTACCCAGACACTGACATCCTGTTTGAACAGGAAGCCCATTATAGGGCTGCATCTGCGCTTATGTTTTTATGTGGTTAATGCCATCCATACATAATAATTCATGGCATTTACACAGCACTTCTCAAGGCACTGGAAGCGCTTTACGTCCCCAGACGATACTTAATGTGCTTGTTAATTACGAGGCGTCCCGTTTGCCTTGCCGTGCAGCAATACCGCCTGCTCGTCTATGCGTCTACGCTTCTCGTCTACATTATTAAATGATGAGACATGTAACAAAATAAGGGCCTTTACAGGTTGATCGATTAATAAAAACATAATTGAGAGAGGAATGAAGCGTGCCCCGAGGGAAATTTGTTGGTGTGTGATATCCACTCATGTGTCAAACTAAGCTGGAAAACAGACCAACTTGAATGCATATGGGTGTACAGTATGAGCTGGGAGTACAAGAAAACAACCCAATTCTATATTAACATCAATGTAATACTAGCGAGAAAATCACAATGTCTATGGGCCATATGGAGGAATTTATTAAAAATGTATCAGTTAGTTCTGACGATCAATATCAATCTTAGAATTTGGTTATGAAATTGATTGCGTTGTCATTCCTCAACAGCATATCACATGACAAGTGGAAAAGTTTTGAAACAACAGATGGCTATAGAACTGCATTCTCCCGAACCCATTACACTTCTTAGAGGGGCTCAATCTCTCTCCCTTCCTTCCTGCTTAACTTTTTGCCTCTAAAGCACTGGATAGTGCAAGTTAGAAATTGAAGGATTGGGAAGATGAGAGATTATGGGGGGTGGGGCGGGGGGATGTCACGAAAGGGGAAAAAAGAAATCACACAAGATGAAGAAAGGGGGTGCTAGAGAGAGAAAGCTCTAGGATTACGGGGATAATACGAGCAGATGGAGAGAGGTCGCGGTAGTGGTAGGCCTACTCGCCTCTCACACCGGATTAAAAGCCTTCTAGCGAGAACTCCTCAGACGACGCGAACTGATGCCACGTTCAAGCGACCGATGGCCCCTGCTGAGCTCCTAACCGAAATTAAACACCCCTTCTGCCGGTTACAACACGGCGAGAGGAGCCTAATCCTCCACATATGCTGCTGCTTCATCTCCCTCAAAAACTATTGTAAAACATGGCCCACAGCTGCATATCTACAGATGACAATGTCTGCATTTGATCTGTAGTTGGGAGATATAGGCCGAGGTGTTTAAACCATATGATGAAACCAAGTCGAGGCAATTGCACTTCTTCCCGTGAAACGATCATATTAATCACGTGAATCCACTGCGCCTTATCCCCTGGATTCTTAATTGGGTCGCACATAACCAAAGTTAAGATAATCTGCTCAAAACGAGTGCGCTTTTGGGACATATACGGACTGTATGTTTGTGTTAGGGCGGCGGGCCTATCTGTTACTGAAAATCACCAGGACAGCCACACACAGTGTTATAATGCGCACACATGTCCAACTATCTGCATAAGACAGTGCCTTTTTTTGATCTCACTGAACGTGTTAATAGATTTATACCAGTGTAACACAATATTTTTTGCACAAATGAATAGACAAACATTGGTCGTGATCACACCTCCAGTGCCTTCAGTAGGCCTACTTCACCCACTCTCTCAGACACAACAGTCACTAGCACGCGAACACACACACACACACACACACACACACACACACACACACACACACACACACACACACACACACACACACACACACACACACACACACACACACAGGCCGCCGCCAGCAGCAGCAGAAACTGTGAAAACGATCATACACACGGTTAATGCACACGAATGCCATCCATCATGTTCGCTCCATTTACATCATGGGGTGAATGGCACAGGGCCACTCAAACGCTAACGCGACCGACCACCACCTGACCTATTCACAGCAACCATTGCATCCAACGGTTGGATGAAGAAAAAAAAAAGGGTGCACACATCCCTTCCATATGGCAAGGGAAAGGCTCCGAAAAAAGATGCAATGACAAGCGGAACTCAATGAAGTCCCGGTGCACATCGAAAGTGAGCAGGACAAGTTGCAGCCACGAACGCGCGAAACTTTCCGATGGAGATCGTGTTTACGCACCTCTTTTATCCTGAACTTTCACCGTGATCTCCACAAGAGGGTTGGTCTCCCGGTCCAGCTTCCGCGATATCACGATATCTCCGGTATCCCGGCTCACACTTACCAGTGAGCTCTCGGTGTCCGAGTCCACCAGCTCAAAGGTGGGGGACTGGAACCGCACCGGGTTAAGGTTCATCACCACCGACCCGATCCCCGCGTCCTCTGACACGTTAATCAACACCGGATCGTCCGATTCCAACACTGACCGGGACGCTCTCCGAGGGGCCCCCTGGCCGGGTGAGTGTGTTGTAGTCGGGGGACAGTGAGAGGGGGGACACGCGGGCCATCGCCGGGGGGTCATCTCTATGGTTATGCCTCGACTCGTGCGGGGAGGCCATCCGTGGTCACGGGCAAACACTTTGAACTTCACCGGACTCGTCAGCCCCAGGATCGAGTCAACCAGAAGGACGTCTCCGGTTTTGGGCACCACGTAAAAACTCCCGTTTTTCGGAACCGCGAAGTACTTGATGTCCGCGTTGGAGCCGCTGTCGCGGTCCCACGCGGTCACGGTGTGCACCACGGTGCGCAGAGCCGTGGCGTCGTCCACACTCAGCCGCACGTCCGCGCCGACGAACGTTGGCTCGTGGTCGTTGGTGTCCAAAACTTCCACTTGGAGCGCAGCCACCCGGGCAAACCGCACCGAGGAGTCCCCCTCCTGCAGCCCCGCGCCGTGCCCCCCGCAGCCGAGGAGCCCCAGAACCAGCGAGTACTCGGCGCGTTCCTCCCGGTCCAACGCGACCCACGTCTTCAGCAAGAGATGACCTCGTTTGTGGTGGGCCACGACGCGGAATCTCTCGCTGCCGTCGCCGAGGAGTTTGAAGCGCGGCGCCTCCACGGCAGCAAGCGCTCCAGAGCCAGAGCTAGAGCCAGAGCCGCACCATCCCTGGGAGCCGAACCGGTGCAGCGGGACGCTCAGCCCGTTGACCCGGGATCCCGGGGCAGAGTTCTCAAACACATGCCCCTGGAAGAAAGGCACCCGCTCGGTGTCTTTTCCGAAAGCAGAGGACACCAAAAGGAGGAAAAAGACAGTCCAGATCATGCCTGGTGCGTTCATTCGGCTGCACAATCAAGCGCTCCACCTCACTAGGGTATACTGGAATAGTGTTGTTTTTTTTTAGTGAATATCCATCGGCACACTTTGTATCCACCTTCGCTCCAAACTGTTCTACAAGATAAACGCAGCTCCGCGGATTTTTAAAGGAAGCATCTTTTTTCTTTCGATGGACGCGGCAGAACTTTGGCTCCGTGTTCTCTTGCTCTTCTCGTCTCGTCTCCTCTCCTCCGCCGTCTCGAGCAACGCACTGCCCGGTGATGCGCGTGCCCTGACGCGCGAAAAAAAACCTCCTTATTGCTCGAGTGCGCGCGACTCTGCTCAGTGCCGTTCTCTATCCGCCACGCAAGGAGAAGGACGGAAAGAAAAGGAATCGTTTACGCGCGCAGGATTTACGCACTGGACATGTACACGCGCCCGTGTTACTTCTTCATAAGATAAGTGAGTTGATTGCATGAGGCACATCATGCAAATGTACTGATTGTTATTTTTATTTGGGGTCAAACCCAAATTGACTCAAAATGTGTTTCGATAAAATGTATATTTTTTATATTTGGATTTTATTTTTTATTTTGATATCAAATAAATAATCAATAAAATGTAAAATGTGTAAACATTGAAATGTTTGCCTACAGGCAAAATATTCTTTGTAAGACCATCATTACAGCAAGTTTTATTTGATAATTTGGGAGGTATAATGAAATAAAATCCATCACACTAAATCTGTATTGAACAACTTTTGTGTATCGAGTGATTGAGTAATCAGAGACAATTTTCAGAGGTACTCATTGAAGCAATGTTTTGGAAATTAAAGCATCCTGTAAGCTTGAACGGCTTTCCACAGCATCCATCATCTTAATACATTGTAAAATAAAGCCCTATAACAGATATTCAGATTAATGAGATTGTCTTAGCCATTTCCAGACCGATATACTCTATCAGAGATCTAGACATTTAAAGCCCCATTCTTCCCACTGACATCCAATTAAACCCTCAGAAAGTTGCCAGCAGTCATCAGCCACCGTTAATAAGCTATCCAGATGAAGCTATTGATCACTGGGCAAGATAACACTTACTATTCGACAGAATACAACCATCTTGGGGCCGCAGCACCTGTTCAGAAGGGCTGGACGTTGCTTCTTCCAGAGCCAGGAGATCCGAGTTTAATTCCCCCATCCCCCAACTTGATTCCCATTCGGATGGAGTTAGAATTGGTTTCTCCAGCCCTTCCAAATACTTTCAGGTTCAGCTAATTGAAGTGACCTTCCATCAGCCAATCTGACCCTGAAACAAGCAGGTAAACAAAAAGTATGTATAGCCTCACCCTCCACCCCAACACAACCTACTTAGTTTACATGATCCAAAAGGTGTCTTGTTCCAAATACAGCCTACATTTTTTTAATAACAACTAAAGGTGACGTATTATACCACCAGGTGTGATTAGCCGTTACTAGCCCTTTTGAAAATCTGCCTTTTCTGACATTACCAGTGGGCGTTTCCACCTAGATGTATGACCGATAGATAAGCAACGTTTACTACAGTCCACTGGGTAGGCTGGTAGGCTGATCTATCCAGCACCCATCGAGGTGGTCACGGATAACTTGTGATGTCAGAGGAGGCTTGTAATGGCTAATCACACCCACACCTGGTGGTATAATATGTCACCTTTAATATAACACACCATTCGTATACGGTAGGTTCTCCGCTGGCCTCCCTTTACATGTATTTCATTATTTTTCGATGGCTTCATCTTTAACTTCCCTCAAACCCCCACCACCAGCACCACCAACTTACAAGCTCCAAAAGGTGTCTTGTTCCAGCGAATGCCATCGCTTTTATTTTGTCGTTTTTAACAAGCGCTGGCTACCTGCTTGACATGAGACGCAGCCTCTCCACGCCCCCACATAGCGGAGCCTTGAGACAAAAGGAGGGATGTTTCCCCCGTTGTGCACTTTGATGACACTTGTGCGTGTTCAAAAGTATCTGAGCATTCAGTCTGCCTGTATCAGTATGGGAAATATAACGGCGACCGAGAGAAAATAACCCCCCTTGAGACGCAAGGGATACCATTGAGAGTGTACTTGGAGTTGCACTTTCAAACTGTTTGCTGGCAACCCCCTACAAAGAAAAGCCTGAATAAAATGGTGTCATCTAAATTGAATCAGAATTGAACAACACCACACACAAAAGGAAGGATTGCCTTGACGCACGCACACACACACACACACACACACACACACACACACACACACACACACACACACACACACACACACACACACACACACACACACACACACACACACACACACACACACACACACACACTCTAAAACACTCTCCAGCCTAACAGCTTGTGCGTTGTAGCAACGTTAATTGCCAGTGCTGGGGTCAGTTGAAGGAGAGGCCACGTTTTCCACACAAAACAAATTCATTAATCTTCACAATAAGTTGTAAACACAAAACGTCCTTTAGGTGATGACCTCAAACCCTGAGCTCAGGACCCAGCCACAGAGTAAGGGAGAGGGTCATCTGGGATCCCAAGGTCCTACTGTTACAGCAGAGCCTCTGGGGGGAAACAGAGGCTGGGGTCCAGCAGTCTTACTACGTTACAGCAGAAGCTCTGAGACGGCCCAGAGCCTGGCACACAGCAATCCCCCTGTGTTATAGCAGAACCTCTTGGGCTCTCCAGAGGCACAGAGACTGGGCTGTAAACCAGCAACTGAAAGTGGTGGACTCACACCTTCTTTCCTGTTTCGTTATGTAGATATTTTATAGAGATATTCTACAGAAGCCAAACTAATTTGCCCAAGTAGATGAAGCCTTCAGAGGGGGATTTCAATACATTTATTGCTACAGTAGGCTGTCCACACAGTCTTGACTTGAAACACTTTTTTATAGTTTACAAGAGCTGACCGAGTTTGTGTAAACTTCTAATAGCCAATTGAACGGAGCCCCGCTTCCAGCAATATGATTGGTTAAAACAATTATGAAACAATAGACTAAGAAACGCCCTGTTGACGTTACATTTGATTTATTTAGCTGACACTTTTGTCCAAAGCAATTGACGTGCATTCAACAATGAAGATTTATTCCGAAAGGTGATAGAAGCAATTATTCAAATAAGCACAGCAAACAGATTTAAGTGTGTCACTATAGAAAGAAGAAATTAATTATTACGTTTTATTATTATTATATTATTTGCATTTATTTATTTATTTGTTATTATAAAAAAAGTTACCCAGATTGAGCAGTTCTAAGACTTTAGATACTAATCTTAAATCTGATTTGTTGCGCTCCATACCACATTCGTGAGAACCATTTGATGTGAAAGCTTACCTGGTGATAAAGACCTTTTCTTATCTGATTCTGAGTTTATGGCGAGTGTTTTATTGAGTGTTAGAAATGATTAAATGTGTTGTTGCAAATCTTTCAACAATATTTTAAAGAGCGTGTTTGTGGATTATGATTTATATTGGTTCGATTAGGAAAAACATATTTGAGAAGTGCCTCCATAGAGGAATCAAAAATCATTTCTCCATTGAGCAAACAGACAATACCGAGTTATGAAACCATCCTCAGTCTACTGGCCTCACTCAAACATCTGTTACAATATAATTTGTCAAAATGACTTTGTTCTGCCCAAGACCATTTAGTGTGACAAGATCGTTCGGATCGGATCGTGAATGTAAACACAAATAACACTTTTAAGTGATAAGACATTTTGTCAAGTACTTCTCTGGTGATTCTCTGTCATGTGATCCACCAACTTTGTACTGCCCAATGCATATTGATTCCCAAAAGACGAAAGTGCTATACTGCCATTGTTTGCATTGGTGACAGACCAAATTGCTCTTTGAAAGCGCCAAGCTTAAAGCCTGGGGAGAGTACAGAGGGGACTTCACGGTCAAAGAGTATAGACATTTACACCACAGACAGACTTTATACATGGATGACGTCTCGGGTGTTCTCATAGAGTCCTCTGGTGGCGCGTAAACCTGTCAAACATAAATCCTAAATGATAGGCGTCACGTTGAGCGCTTGTTGTTTGACAGGAGGCTAGCGTAGAAGTTTAAAAGGTCAGTCGGATATTAGATGTAAGTCTGGGGATAGTTGCTTTTGAAATATGAAAGTCACACCTGCCAATACCATAGCCATGCAACAGGGAGTGTAGAAATAACAGAACAGGTCTTGTCTTGGTTTCAGGATGGATTTCACTCGGGTAGGTTTGGTATTCGAGCAAGGTGGAAACAGCACATCCGAGTCGGGCTCATATTGCCGGAGATTGGAAAGATACCGTAACGAAAAAAGGGAGAATAGGAGGACAAGCTTGAACATGGCAGGATCCGCGTTAAATGGAATATTGTTTATAGGCTATACGGCGAGAGGGGAGAGAGGGATGTAGGGATGGAACGAGACAGGGAAGTAGGGATGGGAGGCAGTGGAAAAGAGAGAAGGAAGGAAGGGAGGGAGGGAGATTTAGAGGGAGGGATGGAGAGAGGGAGCACGGTAGGGATAAGGGAGGCCAAAGGTGAGGGAGGAATAGAGAGAGATATGATGAAAGAGGGGGAGCGAGAGAGGGAGGAAGGGAAGGAAGAAGAGAGCGAGCAAGTGAGGGAGACAGAGAGGGACGAAGGAGGGAGGGAGGCAGCAACTCTGGAAGAAAGAGAGTGTGTGGGAGAGAAGGGGAGCAGGCTGTGAGAGAGAGTGCGACAGGGGGGGAGAGTGAGAGAGAGACACAGGGAGGATTGGGAGCTGGGGAAAAGCAGCATGCAAGTTCATTATCCAGACATAGATTATTTTTTGTGACCACCTGCAACAGGCCTCGCCATCAAGGGAAATATCTTGATAGGACGATAAAGAAGACAGCGATGAAGAAATGCACTCAATAGAGGTTTGGAGACACGCCAACTGGACTCTGCTTCTAACACAATCTGGAGATCCACTGGGCCATAAATTGGCCTGGGTGTAGAAAGAGTTGTGTCTGTGTGTGTGTGTGTGTGTGTGTGTGTGTGTGTGTGTGTGTGTGTGTGTGTGTGTGTGTGTGTGTGTGTGTGTGTGCGTTTCTGTTATAGAAAGAGACACCTAAAGAGAGAGCAGCTTTACCTAAAGTAGCAACAAACAAACACACACACACATACACACGCACACACACACGCATTTGTTTTGTTTGTGTGTCATTGTTCGGCTACATACTTTGCACCAACAACAGCATGGACATAAAATCGATACAGGTGAAATATCTAATAAATTAATTAAGTGAATGAAAAAGGACTCGATTATCATTCTTCCCAGGTTTGTGTTATTGTATTGATTGATTGGAAAGTAATCGGCCATGAATCAAACATCCATTACACAATCATGAGGCATGAAAAAAATGAAATCTTGAAATGGTCTTGTTTGTAAGGAATGCATAAGTTACATTTGTATGTAATTTGCATAAAATGACCTTGATTACAACACAGCGTGCCGCACTAAAAGAAAGTATTCATCGACTTTTCACGAGTTGCTGCATAGTTCTGCTTAGTATTCCTTCTATTGGATTTCATTGTATATGCCACTGATTTAATATTTTAAGGATTAACTGATTTGTAACGGGAACACAATTTCTTTTCAACCATATGGAAAATAAATGGATGTGAAAGTCCCATGTATTCTGTTGCATCCCATAATCCATTTTGTACACTTATTATCGTTGTTATATTTTCTGTGTAATAAAAACCTCTTTGAGAAATCTTCACTCCCGGTGCGGGAAATAATTGCTGAAAATCTACCTTATAAATATGTGAAACTAACACCGTCTTGAAAGTAAGTGGAAGATAGCATACAAATGATTTTTCTTTCCCGTAGGTACAAAATAAAAATGTTGGCTGTATGCTAGATTTTTTACTTTAAACACATATAAAAGACTATGATGGCTGTAATTTTTGAAAAGAAGCGAGACCTTGCAGGAACTAAGGTTGGACTATTCACAGAACAAACTATATTGCCTGCAAGCAGATTGATCCATTTGTCAAGTTGACCATCACAAAAAGCCAGATTTGTGTGCTAAATGTAGTCAAACAAGAGGCTGTAGGTG
Organism: Gadus morhua; assembly: GCF_902167405.1. Lineage (NCBI taxonomy): Eukaryota > Metazoa > Chordata > Actinopteri > Gadiformes > Gadidae > Gadus > Gadus morhua. The sequence continues at coordinate 7,373,001 of NC_044061.1, read as the reverse complement.
TGTGTGCGTAATTTGTGCACTCTGGCGGTAACACAAATAAAGAGAAGTAATGTACTTATTTGACAGACACTGTGTCAACCCTTGCAAGATCTTTATTGCCGCTCACGCCATGCTAAGCCCCTCCTCAGCAAGTGTGAGTATTGATGGCTAAACCTCTCTCATTTTCTCTCTCTCCCAACAGAGTCTCAGGGAGAGTAATACCCACTGAACACCCAGTAAAAGGACTCCATATATCAAGGCCCCTGGTCAAGGGGAGGACAATTCCCTGTAGCTGCACAGCTGAGAATGGGCTAGAGGAGGGCATTATTCGAGCATGGCTAACGCTAACTAGCGCTCAGGAAGAGCATGTAGCTGTAGTGAGACTCAGCCCTCTATAACAGCCGTGTTGCCACAAATATTTTCTCGAAAGCCCTCGTTCTAAGTCCTCTGCCGCCGATTTTCACTGACTTTCACTGTCAATAATGTAAGACGTGTTTATGTAAAAAGCGTATGCTACAAAGATGTGCTATCCTTCACCACCACACCAAAACCGATGGGCTAGGGGGAGCAATTACCAGAGAACTTTCCCATAGTTGTACGATTTATCACTCTTGTCAGAGCAGTGTGTAATTCTTTCTTTGACTATACTGGGTTGTATAGGCGCCCGTGTGCATGTGTGTGTGTGTGTGTGTGTGTGTGTGTATGTACGCGTGTGATATGTGTGTTGGTTTTTCCGGAGGGTTGGCCAGGTGCAACGTAAAAGAGCTGACCTGAGCATTCTACTTCCCCCATCTTTAACTTTCTCGTCAAGGACAAATAAGCAGGAAGAAAAACTAAAAGATGAAAACGCAAAAAAAAAAAAGCTCTAGGACAGTAAAGTTCCGAAATAAAGTTTCCCGTATCTTTGTACTAATGATCAAAACTTCTTGTTATTTTGTGAAAGATCAAGAAAGCATCGCCGTGGATGATGAGCTATATGGCACGGCATGTAGTAGGAGAGTGTGTGTATGTGTGTGTGTGTATGCGTATGTGCGTGTGTGTGTGTGTTTGTGTGCATGCAAGCGTGTCATACTTTTGTTTTTGGGGGCCACTTCCTTCCCTTTGCGTTGTTTTATTCGAGGTCCCATCCGCCGCCTTTTCCCGCCGCGATGATGGGACAGTTGTTCCGCCTAACCGGTCTCTGTTTTCCCGCCCAATTAGTACCTCGTCCAGCGAGTGCTCCTCCATTACTCCTCTCCTCTGCTTTGATGACACAATGTCAGACGGGGAGAGTTTGTTAGCCCATTATACCGCCATGACATTCAACCACATGCCCCTGTTTCGAGGGCCTCATAAAAATGTATTGAAAACCGCAGATGACAGCCCGTGATAGAGTGAAGGTGAGGGGCGCTCGAGAGAGAGAGAGAGAGGGAGAGAGAGAGAGAGAGAGAGAGAGAGGGAGTGAAAGGGGAAGGGAGAGAGAGAGAGAGAATATATGCTACACCCGTTTGCCCTTGGCTCTGTGCAGCCGTTTTTACAATAACAATTAGAGTGTGTGTGAGATATAGAAGCTAATGATCGGGTCTGTCATATTTGCATATGCAAAGAGCGGCCGGGTGATTGCTTGCACGAAGCGGCACTTAGAGAGTGTAATTAGAGGCGTCTGACAGAGAGAGGCACCGCGCCGGGCGTTGTAGACAGCCCAGCCTGGCCAGAACCGGGAGAGATTCCCCAGTAATGAGCCTTGTCACAGTACACTCTACCCCCCTGTCTCTAGCCCCCGGGCTCACACACACACACACACACACACACCGTACATACACACACAGACGCACAGAACATAGACACATACACAGAATACACACGTACTGTATATAAACACACACACAGACCTGTCTATGTTGGCCTGTTTAACAAACCCACCGTGTGCACACGCACACCTGACGAACTCTTTGACTCGGTTTTCTCAGGCATCGAGACACACATACGCACACACTTGCAAAAGCCAACGTATACTTTTCCCCACAATTCACCCTGAAACAAAGCTTAACTGAGTCCCCCTTCACCGCATATCAGCATAACCCACATTAAACACACACAAACACACACACACACACACACACACACGCACACGTTGCTTTCAATATTCAACATGCATCCAGAAATGGGATGGTTCCTGAAATGGTTGCCCACAGGATTCAACTTAGACAGAATGTGCGCTCTTTTGGAAGTGCAGGTCTACGGTTGTAGTGAAGGAGAATATCCCAAGTGACTGGGATACTGCTGTGATACTGCATACAATGTGACGTGTGCTTCAATGCGTGTACTGACGCGTATTTTCATCTGCGTCTTGCCAATAATGTGAATGTTCTGTTTGTGTGTGTGTGCTGGTGATGGCGGGGGGGGGGGGGGGGGGTTATCCTTGGCTACCATGACAGGTAGTGAAAAATAAATCTTAGCAGTGTCACAAAAGAACAACACAGGAAAAGACACCTTTTTGTGCTGAGAGAGAGAGAGAGAGAGAGAGAGAGAGAGAGAGAGAGAGAGAGAGAGAGAGAGAGAGAGAGAGAGAGAGAGAGAGAGAGAGAGGCACACGCGCAGAGAGGGGGGGGGGAGAAAAGACAGAATAGGACAGTAAGATGCCATGTGGTGTCAGAGACATGTGGTGCTACCCTGTAGTTGTAGAAACCATGTGAGAGAAAGACAAGACGAGACAGACCAAGCCATCTGAGGTCGAGGTCAACGGGGGACGCTGGGCCAGGTGTTTGTTCTCGTCATCTCAAGGGTTCGTGGAGCATCCCTCTGCAGGCTGGGGTCACCTCAGGCACGGGCGCCATCAGCGGGACCACCCCAACAGCTCCGTCTTCATTAGGTCAACTCGTCCACCAATCCGCACGCAAGCACGGCCGGCTGTCAAATTGACTTTGGAACGCAAATACTAAAACGCATTAAAAGGTATTTTAAATAAGAGTTGAGGAAGGTTGCGGAGACTGTGGGAGATGGCTAGGTTACCATGGCGGAGCCCTAGGTAGGAAACATGAAACATAGGAAACGAGAGGGAAGATTCTATGGATGTGTACTTGGAACTATACTTATAGAGATTCTATACATCTGCTATGAAGAACAATTACAGAAGCAAACAATGCACACAGCTGTATTCTAATAATCAGCAGAGGTAACGGTTAATATGCTGTTTGATCCAGGTGCACATTTAAATAGGCTCCAATAGAACCAGGTCTTCAATTTGCCCCTAATTTTAACTATTTTATACGTTTTTAAAGAGATAGGCGGACATGTTAGAAATACAAATAAAGCCTTCTACGTTAAGCCTTCTTATTATCAGCCCTACGTCTGATAATAAACGAGCAAAGAAACAAATACTTCAAAATGAAAAGCAATGACTTGCACCTCAGAGCTGAGAAAGTGAAGACAGAAGGTGAGTGGGAGAGGGAGAGAGAGGCAGAGAGAGCGAAAGCGAGAGAGAGACAGAGAGAGCGAAAGCGAGAGAGAGACAGAGAGAGCGAAAGCGAGAGCGAGGGTGACAGAGTGACAGTCAAAGATAGAACGAGAGACTTTGAGACAGACAGACAGATAGATGGCGATAGGGAGAGGAGAGAGAGGTATTATTGCCACTCCCTGTTGTGTCTGACTATGACAATCGCCTGGTGAGCACTAGACCGCGTCATCTCTTCCTTTCTTCTGTGTGCGTGCGTGTGTGCGTGCGTGCGTGCGTGCGTGCGTGCGTGCGTGTGTATTTTTGTGTGAGTCCAACTATCCACTTGCTACCCCACATTGTCAAAATACACACACCCCTGGTCGGAGAAGCAAGCCGTCTGTTTATACTTTTTGACAACCTCTAGAAAAAAAACGACCCCCTCTGCCTCTCTCTCCCCCTCTCCCCCCCCCCTCTCTTTACACACACACTGTCCAAATACCCCTCTACTTCTTGTCTTAAGTCCTAAGTGACAAGGAATGTTGTGTGAGGGTAGGTGTGTGTGTGTGTGTGTGTGTGTGTGTGTGTGTGTGTGTGTGTGTGTGTGTGTGTGTGTGTGTGTGTGTGTGTGTGTGTGTGTGTAAAAATCTGCTAATCTTTTTGTTGATGTAAACAGGAGAAGACAGATTCATCTCTGCCAGCTTCAGGAGATGAGGTGCTCTTTTGTTTGGCCAGGGCACCACAGCTGCAGCCCGGAGAAAGCACACAAAATGAAGCAGACATTTATTATTTTGGTGCAGCTCGAGAGAGAGAGAGAGAGAGAGAGAGAGAGAGAGAGAGAGAGAGAGAGAGAGAGAGAGAGAGAGAGAGAGAGAGAGAGAGAGAGAGCTATGTAGACTGAAGCCATTTTCTAAATATAGATTGACTGTGGGCTAAGATTCATATAAAAATTTAATTATTTTAAGGATAAGAATTCAGAGTTTTGACATGGTATGTATCAAGGAAAAGTCTGTGCATTACAACGTGACAATTCTCCAAAAATGGTATAGTTGGGAATACTGTCAGGACTAGTGCTGGTGGGGCAGCAGGAATAAAAGGGATAGGATACGAATCCATACGAGTACTCCGGAAATGTAACTAAATGGCTCTTCGGAAAGACAACTTAAAAATCTCCGTTCCACGAACTGGCAGAAAACAACTACCAACAACTACCCCCAACAACTAGAGAACCACAAGGACAAAGGGACACGAACCAACGTAGAAACTTAGGAAGTGAATAGGTTTCTATGGGAGAAACTTATGGGGAAATGAGGGGCAGGTGGAAGGATTGACAGAGAAGCCCAGGGGTGGGGAATGGTTTAAGCACATCTGGTGGACAGGTGGATAAAAAAAATAATAATTCAGATTACAGACGAATAATAATTACAATAATGGCATCTAGCAGATGCTTTTATCCGAAGCGACTTACATCGGTTAATACATTGACATGCCGACGGCAGAGTCAACGTCAGGAGCAGTTCAGGTTAAGTGTCTTGCTCAGGGACACATCGACACTCAGCTAGGAGGAGCTGGGGATCGAACTAGCAACCTTTTAGTTTCAAGACAACTGCTCTACTTCCTGAGCTAAGCCCACCCTGATAAACCTCAAAATTAATCAAACAAATTATTGCTGGTTTGTCAGCGAGAGAGTGCTGTCTCATCTCATGTGCTTCATTTTGCTTTCCCAACTAAACTAAACATCCTCTTACTGCACACATTTCCCTTAACTGGTTTGCATATCATGCTGAACAGCGGGCAGCGTGTGCGTCTCAATAAGTAGAGCAGGGCACCCAGAGGGCCACCGGTTCAATACCCCACTTCTCCCGAGGATGCTGCCTTGTCAAGATGGCTTCATCACTGCGCTGTATTACCGCACTGGTCTTATTTACCATGAATATAGCAGTCTATCAAAGATGAAAACCAAGGAACATAGACCATCTCTTTCATCATCCCACATGCCCTATATAACACCCACGCACGCACACACAAACACACACACACACACACACACATACTCACTCACATACACGCGCATCTGGGGATGGAAAAAAAATAGAAAAAAGAGGCTGTTCGCCTACACGACATGGAGCCAACACAATGGGCTCCTCTGACGTGCAGGCAGGGATCTGTCATTTCCTATTTCACCCTGTATCTGTTGTAATCTTTGCCCGAGGAGCAGACTGTTTTACAGCCTAGCTGTGGAGTTCACTCTCCAACCCTATGCTGGGTTTTCTCACAAGGAGTTAACGTGCCGAGGATGCTTTCCACGTGGGTGGGGAAGGCCTATTTCATGTGATGATTTCAGATGATAGAGTGCAGTGACACAAAAACTCTCCAGACTCATTCAGAGGGCCAGGGCGTAGCCTTACACAGTAATGCTTCAACAGGTGCGACACCATGTGCACGTAGCCCAGTTTCTCCCCCCGTGTTTCCATGCAGCAAGCAGCAAGCCTGTGAGTTTCTAGCTGTATATAGGTTATTATTTTGGCCTAAATATGCCGGGTCATTCTGACCCAGCAGAAAATACTTTTTTTCAAACCTGATCAAACATAAACGACAGAATAGGTCGTTTTAATAGGTCGTCCAAAAACCACCCATATGAACGTTTGCTGGAACAGCTCCCCTTTAGATTAATGGAGATTAATGGATGACATTCGTTATATTCTCAGTCGTAAAGGCAACATCGTAGGATAGTTCGGCATTAATTGATTGCATTCAAACTTCGAAAACATTTAAAGCGGATACTCAAAATGTATACATAAAATTAAGGTTTGGAATGGATTTCAAGCAGGAGAAAAGTGTACAATCCGGGTTGCTCCACGAAAAAACCCATGGCATAGTCCATCCCAAAGAAGAATTAATGTCCTGGGTCACACAAAATGTATTATTTGAAAGAACAACATCTGTTATATAAAATAGCACTCAACAAAACAGCTCAGATGACTACACAACACAAAGTCATTGATTCAAACGAGCAAGCAGAGTGGTTTCAGGGATATCAGCAGATGAATCATGATGGCAACAATAGAAAACTTTGGTTGCGCTAACATACTAAACGACACATAGATTCACATCAGATTGCACATTTATTGCAAGAAATGTGATCAATAAACGTGTTTTAATGCTGAAACTCTCTTTTCATATGCTGTATTTTCCTCTGCGAATAAAACGAAAACAAATGTTTTGTTTGGCAAGACAGTACCTTGACAAACGTGACGTATTGTTCTTACCAGCAAACATTTATACGGGTCGTTTTGGACGACCTATACAAACAACCTAATCTGTCATTTATGTTGGAGAACATGCTGTTTGTTTCTTTTGACTATTTCTTACTAACGTCTTTTATCGAATGCGTTGATCCATAGCAATAAACACTGACCATTTTTTATTATTGAGCAGGCAGGAGTGAGGTATCTTGCTCAAGGTTGCTTGCAGCGAGACTGTAAACAATCAGATGTGAACCCAGGACTAGCTGTCTTTCCCTTTCACACCATTTGAGGTGCACATATATCTGGATAGTAAAGACAAAAACAATGAATTAACAAACAAGCAAGTGCGTACATTTTGCAAAGTAAGTGTGATCAAATAATTATTAGGTAAGCGATCCCTCTGTCGAAATGTTTTCTAACAGACGTTTGCTACTGATGTATAGTAAAAGACAGAAGGCTGTCATATAAAAGATTATAGCAATTTGTTGAAATAAGGCTGTGCCCTGTTGAGTTAAAGTGTCTTCTGTGATCACTTTCCATCTCCCACGGGCACATTTATCATTATAAGACTATTTCAACACCAAAGGTCAAATTGAAATCATCCACATCCGCGTCCTATTTGTATACCATGTCTAACTGCTCTAAACACACTCTCTGTGCGTCTCTCTGTGGGTATTCTAACTGGGACGGCAACCAACAGTGGTTGGATAATATTATTATTATTTTTATAGAGGTGGCCAGCGTGGGGCTGGCCCCAGGGTTGCAGGTTCGACACTCTCGTGATCATAATTGCACACAATGCCAGCAGTCGAAGTATAAAGGGGGGGGGGGGGGGGGGGGGGGGGGGGGGGGAGTGCTTGAGACTCTTGTCAGGCATTTGTCACCTCGTTCAGTCTTGTCAATGCGGAAAATAAATTAAAAAACACACACATATGCGTCTGTCACGTCGCGGGCTTGACGAGCTCATTATCCCTTCCCATGTCGTGGCAACTTTACACCTGTGTGAATTCTAGCGCAAGCATCCACACACACATCCAAAAACACCCCCCCATCGGGCACACACTCTATGTGTGAACGCAGTATAATGAGCTAGAAGTAACTAATGAGAACATTCTTCGAGCGTATACCCTTTACCTGAATCTGGTTGAGCGTGCATGAAGGGTGTGCTTGTGTCCAATTGATTGTGTACAGGATTAGAAACATATACTCATGTGTGTGTGTCTGTGTGTCTGTCGCTGTGGATCTATTTATTGACAGGAGGAAGGGGAGCTCGGTGATCGTTGGTGGTTTGGGTCATTCGGAAATAAATAATAGCATACGTGTGTGACTGGTTTCATCGAACCTTTAAAAGAGAATGGCAGGCCTTTGTTATCTGTCAGAACGCAGGTTTACCTTTATGTAGTAATTAACCTCGGAATGGAATGTTCCGCTGTGCTTTTCAGCTGCCAAACACCAGAGCTCCATTTGTCTGTCGCGGTTGTTTTGTTGTTGCTGTTTTCCTAATGTTTGATTATTTTAGTTTGTGTTCTTTTTTTTTTTTTTAAATGATCAACAATGTCACCTTTTTTTTTTTTCTTAATCCCTTTAACAACGTGGCCTGAGGCTGTTTACATAAAGTATCACCTCCCAAAAAACAACCCTTGCCAAATTGGCTTGGTGCACAACAGGGCTTACAACATTCATCCAGCAAGAAATATCAAATACAAAACCCTGTCTTAGTATTTAGAATAACTAAAATTGACATGAATGTGGATAAATATTGATTGAGCTTGCAATATTGACATTTGTACTTCCCAATATCTTTTACAGGTGCCAGTACCCAGTAATGTGTAGGCTCTAGGTTTTCGCAAAAATGCTGTTTGAATGCTGTAATGTGAAATGTGGAATTGGGAAGTAATCCAATATTAACTCTGCTCTTGCTCTTAATATTTATGCCATCCCCTGGTTAAGTTGCTTTCAAGAGCTTCCTAATTAAGTTTTGGAAGGAAACCCTTAGCTTGGAAATGTAGCACCATATGGGGGAAGTCCTGTAAGTGCTTTGTGTATATGGCCACAGATGTATTGTCTTTCGTTCTTTCGGGGTTGCCTCTGTCACTTGTAGTAATTAGGCAGAGAAGAACCCTCTAATGTGGGAGTAAAACCAGCCTAAAATCTACAATACAGCAAGTTAGCACGGTTCAATAATTAGCATACTTGTGAAAACATTTTGCCTTCCAGTTAAATGTGTGCAACACAATGTTTCAATCAAAATATTCAATATTAAGCTGGCATCAATTTTGTCTGCTACCCAACTAAACTGGCCAGCTAAAGATTTGAAGTCAATTATTTGCACATTTCTGAATGACAATTCATTGGTAGAGGAGTTTTGTTATGTTGTGTATGACATTATTTGTCTGATTGGTGAAACAAGAATATACTACGTACTATGTACTATGAATCTATAAATGTACAAATTTAATGGAAGCAATATGAAAACATTATTATAATATAATTACATACATAAATACAAAGAAAGTATAATATAACGCTAATATGATTCATTATATAACCTTGAATTATTCATCAACATTATTGTTACGTTGGTTGTTCAACCATTTTTTGTTAAAAGATTTTAGTTCAGTAGCACACCACAATGCACAGTGAGTGCCTCAGATCAGGGCAAGGCTGAATAAACACAAGGCGGGAAAAATAGCATCCGTCTTTGGGTTCAACAGGTCAAAAGCAACGGTCTCCAAAATGGGGCTGTCCATCTTTACCCACCCACACTGCCCCCCCCCTCACCCCTACACGGTCCTTAGTTTTCTTAACTTTTCCTCTTCTTCCCATGTATGGCTGTGGTTTAGCCTTGTGTTTTGAAGATGCTTGGTTAGCCACTCTGTATAGCTTTGTATCTTCCCATAGCCATGCTTTCATAAAACATATATTGGTCCCAAAGCAAGCAGTCAAGAAGTTTCATAGCCGTCAAGGTGAACCAGCTCGATTTAAAACTGCTCCGCTGCATTTTGAAGACGCACAAACAAAAGTTTTAATCCACTGGCAGATGGCTTAACTTAACTTTAAGAGGGTCAGACTCTTTGAAGTTTCCATCAGGCTCTAAATAAACAAACTAAGGTGAAGCCATTCGGAGCTACTCTGGCGAAAGTATTGATTAAAGTGTTTAAAGTTTAGGAAAAATAAGACAAAAAGAGTTAACTGATCTTGGGGTAAAACAAAAGTTTGCAAACACAACAGTGCATGGGCATCATTTATAACCGGCACGGCCAACTAACTAGATACCCAAGACTGTAACATGAAGAACACTGACCTTTTCATCGGCTGTTCATTAAAAAGTTGGACAGATCTCTCCCATCATTTCCCCATTGTAAAACCACAGTGCAGAATTCACAGCACTTACTGGAAGGGAGGAAAGAATTCATAGAGTGGAAATAAATATTGGACCTCGTTAAACACTTTTTGCATTCATGTGAATCCTTTATGATTGTGGAACCTCTAGCTGCTCAGACGTTCAGCCTTGCGTTTAAAATGCTTTTCTAACCGCAGCCAAGGCCTGCCTGCTTGGCCACTGGATTACAGCCTACATCAGTGGCCCGTATACCGTATTACTGATGCGCTGGAATTGTTAAAGGTTATGTTGAATGTCTTATTGGGTGACTAATAATCGGGAATTGCTTGATCTAGCAATATACGTTCATACCGAAGAAGACAATCCCCTCTCTCTCTTTCTACACCCTATTTTATGTATGGAGACCGACAGTATATATATATATATATATATATATATAAACATATGTATCTACACACACACGCACACACACGACAAGCTTAAATGCAATATTAAATATGAAACCTACACATAACCTTTTTTTTAATAGTTGGCAGGTTACAGAATAAATTCTGGAGGAGATACACAAAATCTGCACGGATGAACGTGCACCCGGATATCCAAAAAGTAAAACTAACAATTTGTGCCCTTCGAGTCAAAGACTGCATGACCGTTTGAAGGCCTTCTTTATATTGTCATCGGCCTGTGTGTGTGTGTGTGTGTGTGTGTGTGTGTGTGTGTGTGTGTGTGTGTGTGTGTGTGTGTGTGTGTGTGTGTGTGTGTGTGTGTATATTAATACTTCTATAATATAGTGTGTGGGGGGGGGGGGGTGGGGGAGCGTTCAATTCTTATTTATTTGTGTGTTCAGATCTTGTTTTTCTTTTCGCTCTGTTGGTCACAGCAAATCTCCATGTCAAAGGATACTTTTGTCATGTTATTACTCACACACACACACACACACACACACACACACACACACACACACACACACACACACACACACACACACACACACACACACACACACACACACACACACACACACACACACACACACAAACTTTCATTACAACCAGATTTAAATCACTGGTCATGTCCGACCCGACCCTCCCCTGTGCAGTCTATCGCAATCCCTCTGTCTCCACCGTTATTTCTGCTTTGCACTATCTATATTTATTTAAGACTTATTATCCAAGCCCCTCACTCCCCAATCCTACATCCCCCCCCCCTCCCAGTCATCCAGTCCTTCAGTATTCATTAGCTGCAAGCCTTTAAGGGATTACCAGAGTGGTCAGGGCAAGGCGGGACAGGGGCTTGACCTCAGTGTTGTTCAGACATATGAGGCAGCGAGCCCTGCCCATCGCGAAAGCACATTATAGCTGGGTCAAAGAGATTGGAGGAGAGAGAGAGAGAGAGAGAGAGATAAGAGATAAAAATAAAGAGTGAGGGAGCGAGAGATAAAGAGATGCAGAGAAAGAGAGAGAGGGGGAGCAACAGAGGAAGAGAAAGAGAAAGAGAAAGAGAGAGGGTCTGGGAAGGAATGAGAGACAGAGTAGGGGAGAGACAAGAAGTTGGGGAGATAGTGAGCAGCACCGGATGACTAAAGACTTGGAAGGAAGAGAAAGATTTAGCGTGAAGGTGAGGGATAGAAAGCGAAAGGTAAGCAGATGGTGTTGAATGCTCTTTGTTTTGGGTGGCTGCAAGGGTTATTAAAACCTGTGCTTTCGAGAGCTTATGGTTGGTTGGAACCACCGCATTGAGTCGATGGAGGAGGGGAAATCTACCCATCGTCTACCCAAATGGCATCCAGCCAACCCACCCACGACCCACACACACACACACACACACACACACACACACACACACACACACACACACACACACACACACACACACACACACACACACACACACACACACACACACACAGCACTCCCCCGAACACAGTAGTTTGCTTGGGCTGAGAAATATTGGTAAAATGCATAGCTTTGATTGTGCAGTCCTTGTGATTATGTATGAGTGTGATTATTTTTGGACCTGCTAACAACACGTGTGGCACCACTGTGAGATATACTGCAAGTGTGAAGGAGATACTTAAGTGTAAACATTAATTAAACAGCCATCTTGGTTCTGTCACATGCCTGCTTCGGTGAAGTTAGCAGCTTGTTTGGGGTGTTGAAGTGATTATAAATAAATAAATGGAGGGAGGGAGGGAGGGAGGGAGAGAGAGAGAGAGAGAGAGAGAGAGAGAGAATAATAAAACAAGAAAAGAAAACTTGTTTTGTTACATACCGTGATCAAGTAATGTACTTAGAACTACGAAAACATGCATTTTGCTTCTCATGTTAAACGTTCACAAGTTCACTACATGAGGTGTGGAGTTGAGTGGAGTGTGAACCCAAGTGGTAAATATAGATCACAGATGCAGGCGGGTTGGATCACACACACACACACACAAAGAGCAGGGCTGGAGACAGAATATAGAAGTGATGTTTTGTTTTGGGGGTGGCGTGCTATTGTGTTTAGCTTTGAACTCCCATTTCAGTGGAAGCTTGAACTTGCCGTACGCCAGCTTCACAAGCTGAATGAACTGTGGTTCTGTCATGGACCTGCCATGAACCACGAGTGAGAAGAGGAGCACTTTACACCAAACATCAAGGTACTATATTGTCTTTGTCATAAAGACAGCATGAGTGAGGAAGTACAAGGTGTGTGTCGTAGCAGCAGGTGTATGAAACCTCCAGTGGAAAGCTACTGGGTTCCGACCCCAACGTCTGCAGGCTAGGTAGGCTCCTTAAACATCTGTGGCCTTACCCATACATGCCCCTTAACGACCTGTATTGGAATGCACTCTAAGTCACTCATGGATAACAGCGTCCGCTAAAAAATAATTAATATAATAATAATTAATGAGTAAATAGTAACTTTACAATTCTCAGAACCATCCCCTCTGCTCATATTAATAGATTAATATTAGTTTATACTTAAATGGGTATATAAGCAAAAGAAAAACAGAAAAGCACAGAAAAGCACACACACAATAGTGGGGACACATTCAGGGCCCTATTTTAACGGTCTGAAATGCAAGTGAGAAGCGCCAAGCGCAAGTAGCCCACATCCATTCATTCTTTTTAACACTCACTCGCGGTAAAACAATGTTTTCTCACAATCAAATATTCATCATTCATAAAAGTTATGGGCTTGATGTCTGTGTCAAGAAAAGATGTGTTTGCTGTACGGTGTTTGCAGATGCATTGATTTAAAAGTACAACTTATTACCACTGTATCAGCTGTTATTTCCCAAACAATTTACCAAGAATGTGTGGCTAGGTATACGAGAGAAGCAAAGTGTATGCGCGAGGTGCACAAGCAACATTATGCATGCGCCCTTAAAATAGCATCTGAACAACGCGCCACTGACTTTAAACCAGGTATTTCCAGGTTTGTGGCGCAATTGTTTTCTGAAACTGCAAAGTAGCACCAGGGAACGTTTGCGCCAGAACACGCATCCTCCTTTCGCCGAACCGCCCCTTGGGGCGCAAGACCATTCCCTAATTTACCGTCGTGTGGCGGTGGAGGGAAAAGAACGCTCTGCGCCAGTTGCAAACTAGCAATGACACATGCGTCAGTGTAGAAAGTCAATTGCGCCGGAAGCAAGATAGTGCCCTCAGTCTTATCCAGCTAAATCGTTCAATATTAATACCTGTCCCAGTGGTTTGAGTTTAATTTTTTGGTTTTATCACATGCATCTCCAAACATATGTATACAGGGAATATTCTCCTATGGTCTAATTTGTCCAATTAGGTCGTCTGTGACCTAATTGGTTCTTTTTCTCCTGAACCATATGTTTTTGAAAGCCGCAGGGAGTCAGAAAAAGCCTGTGTTTGTTCGCAGATAAGAGCTGCTTCCTAATGCTTGGCACTAGAATAGTCCCCTCCGCCTGGTGAATAATTCACAGATGTTTCATCTTTAAAAGCGCCAATCAATTTCGCCCGCAGCCTGTTCGATGGAAACCACATCGCCTCCCACCGCTGTTGCAACGGGAAGAGAAGAGTGCACCTTCCAAACAGGAACATCTCCCACTGCCCACATTCTACATGTTCCCCCTACCTTTTCGCCACTTCCTTTTTGGACTTATCATGTATCTGTCTGCGGGCGCTCTGTCTATCTTTATTTGGTCATTGATTTTATTTTCTCCCCCTTCGTATTGCTGGGCCTCCCCATTCCCCAAACCCACACACACACCATGAAGGACACAGACACACACACACATAAAAAGTGCACCTTTGACCTTTTCAGTCACCTTCCAATTACGATGCTCTCCTCATCGCGTTTGACTCAGGTTTAATGAGTATTTAAAATCTGTATTGTCTCGGTTTATTTTGCCACTGAAACGCCATGCTGCCCTATATCGCTCCTTTCTAAGTATCCCTATTCACACACACACACACACACACACACACACACACACACACACACACACACACACACACACACACACACACGCGCACTATCCATTTTGGTGTTCTACCAAGTACTATCAAAACCATTGCCTACCAGGTGGTATTCATAGATAAGGTACCAGTATTTTTGTGCATTTGTGTGTCTGTGTGAATGTCTCGCTCTGTATTTTCTTATCATCTCAGTTTAAAGTGAGTGTTTTCTTAATTTGTGACAAACAGTATGTGGATGCACATTAGAGAGAGCGAGATCGACTGAGACGAAGAGAAAGAAAAACAATGAGAGAGAGACGGAGGGAGAGAGAGAGAGAGGCCATCCCCTTTGCAACCTCTTTTTCAATATCTTGTGTTTATAAAGCTCGGTGGCTAGGCAAGAGAGGCTAGAAACAGAAACACCCTCCACTTGCACATCCCTTCGCCCCTTCCCATTCATCTCCCCTTACACATCTACCTTCCAAGCCTTCTGGCAGAGCAACAGAAAAAGCAGCAAAAATCTGAATAACATACACATAAAATGCCCACCTTGCGCGCGTCACTCGTCTGTCACTCAAACTGTCATTTCCTGTGTTAAAGACCCAACATTTACTTGGTTGAATTGGGCTTCTCATACAGGTTCAGAAGCTAGATTTCTGAGCAAGAATGATATTTATTTGATTGTCCAGTTTGGTCATTGACTTGGTGAGCGCTGACAAAGAACTGCTGTGTCTTTGTCTAGCATCATATGTTTTGGAACTACAAGGGGCCTTGGAGACAAAATGATCTTATAATTTGAGTATACCATCTGAATAATGTTTTGCAGAGAAACTCAAAAAAAGGTTTTGCCTGGATAAAAGGGTCTGAATAACCTTAACATTAGAACACAATGAATCCATTTTATGTGAACTTTTCTTGGCTTGCTTTGGAAAGTCAAAAATTAAAGAAGATTAAAGTCTCCTTTCTGTCCGGGAAGCTGCTGGAAGACAGTAGTCAATAATGTCCAAAAACATGAGCACCAGTGCCAAATAGGGCTGCCAAAAGTTTATATTCACAGCATATGCCGGGGCTCAAATCAGTATGTCTGTGTGATATCAGGCCCATGCTGGATCTCCTCTCTTCATCTCAGTACGGCCACCTGCTGTGGACAATAAGATCCAACTCAGCTCTCAGGAATTCAGTGTTCTTAAAAAATATATACACAACTTATTCAGCCCAAATAGCAGAGATAAGGAACTTTGGAGAATTGGTTCAAAATCCATAGTTGAATAGGAGTGTTGCTGTTGTTTCTTTCCATGCCGGTCGAAGAAACATAAGTGTATTCTGTGGAACACACACACACACACACACACATATCTGTGTATGTATGTATATATATGGAGACAAATAATGATGGATATATATATATATATATATATATATATATATATATATATATATATATATATATATATATATATATATATATATATTCAGTGTTCTTGAATTTAGACAGTGTTTTACATTGTATGTTGCTGTTGTTAATTTACAATCTGTTTTTTGTATTCTGTACTTGGAGATGCAGAGCTTTTTTATAGTAGTTGCTACAATATTGATTGTGGGCTGTATGCTTTGACAGTTGTCTACCTCCTTTGTAAGTCGCTTTTGAAGGAAGCGTCTGCTAAATTACTAAATAAATACACACACGCACACCACCGTCAT